>NC_092048.1:89907898-90117079 GCF_003086295.3 Arachis hypogaea | reverse complement strand
GGTTCCATGAGCTCTTCCTCCATCCTTCTCATGATTTTTCATTAAATCCTTTGGAGGTGAATTTTCATGTTCCATTGTCACTTCAATCAGCCTTTGTGGATATGGAGTTTTAGGTTCAATCCTCTCCATCATCTCATAAATTTTGCTCAAAGGTCTCTTCTTGCCTTCCACGTCCTCCTTTGCACTCAATAATTGATCTAAAACCACTTCCATGTTTTTGACAAAGTTTCTTTTACTGTCTAAGCTTTCTTCGTCTCCTCTTCGTATCTCTTAAACATAGACTCAAGCTGTGAGAGTCTTTGGTTCAAGGAAGTTGGTGTGGTTTGTGAGTTTTGGCAAGGATTTTGTGTGGAGACAAAGTCCAGTGATGAAAAATTTTCAAATGAAGAACTAAGAGGTGAGGTTGGACAGTTTTGCATAAGTGAATTGAAGGCACGTTCAAGTGAAGATGGCTCTTGATAAGTGGAATATGAATCATTGAAATTCCCTTCCCAGCCACGGTCTGTGTAACTGTCATCACAGTATGAGTTACTTTGTGGCTCTGGGAGATGTTCATGCTCTTTTATTCATTGGTGATACTCCCAACCACCGTGAGGATAATGATATGAATCATTTTGTGGTGGTGGTTGGTATTCCATATGATTCTCTTGCTCATCTTGTGGTTCTGAAGCATATCTCCATTGATTGGAGTGCTCAGAAATTGTGATCTCTTGGTGATATTCCCAGCCACCATTAGAGATTGGTGATGGTGAGTAATATCTCATAAAATCTGTTTGATTATAAGATGAGTTGAACTTCATTTGAATTTTGTAAAACACAACACCAAGGAAAATTGAAATTCATGTCTCAAAGAAGAATTTCTTAGTGAGGCAATAACTCAAACACCTTGGTTTCAATCTAAAACAAAAAACAAAAATAAAGAAAATGCTTGATCTATACTTCTCACCCACTTAATCATTGTTGATCTAAATCAATCCCCGGCAACGGCGCCAAAAACTTGATGGGTGGAAATCAGATTCCAACACCTAAACTCACCGGCAGGTGTACCGGGTTGTATCAAGTAGTAAAACTCAGTTAGAGTGAGGTTGATCCCACAGGGATTGATGGATCAAGCAACTTTAGTGAGTGATTAATTTAGTCAAGCTAACATTAGTGAATTTGATGAAATTGAAGCAATAGAATGTAAATTACAGTGAATTTAAAGTTGCAGAAAGTAAATGAGCAGAATCTTAAAGAACAAGAAAGTAAATTGGTAGAATCTTAAATGACAAGAAAGGTAAATTGCATGAAATTTAAAGAGAATTGGGTGCTGGAAATTAAAGAGGCAGTAAATCAAAGCTTAGAACAAGTGACAGAATCTTAAATGACAAGGAAAGTAAATTGCATCAACAGAAAAGGGAAATGAGGTGCTGGGAAATTTAAATTGCTTGGAAATGTAAATCAAGCTCATAGCAAACTCATGTAAAATTTCAGAAAGGAAATTAGCAAGGAGACAGAGAATTTAAATTGCACAGAAAGCAAACTTAGCTCAAGAAAATTGTAAAAGTGCAGAAAAAAAAATTGCAGAAGAGAATTATAGAGATTGAAAGTGCATAAGCGAAATTGAATTCAGAGCAGAAAAATAAAAGTGTTTACAAGAGCTTTCTATTCTAATCCTACTCATATTGCTCTCTAGTAGAGCTAGCCTTCTTTTCTAAAATGGAACAGATGCCTTTATATAGGCTTTTTACAAAATGAAAAATGAAATTGAAATTGAAAACAAATTATAATTAAATGAAATTCCTAATCTAGCTTGTTCTTGTGCCTTTGAGTGATGATATAGGCTTTGCTTGCTTTGGATTTGAAGAGAGATGGGTCTGGTTGGCCTTGGTTCAATTGGTTTGGAGCATGGGTCAAGATTGCTTGGTTCAAGTTGGTTTGAGGCATGGGGCAGCTCCCAGTGAAGCGTTTAGTTGGGTTAATGAACGTAGCGTTCATTCCCTTTGGTGCACCTTCACGTGCCAATTCTCATTGCCCACAGCACTCAGTTAAAATTGAGAACGTAGCGCTCACATGCTGCCTTGGTTCCCCCTTTGATCCTTGGCTTGGAAGCCTGTAAAAGGTAAAATAGTGAACGTAGCGCTACCTTCCCTTGTGCAAGCTTTGCTTTTCTCTTCATGGGCCACAAAAACATGAAATGTTTTAATGTAGCGCTTTCTTCAATTGAACGCTGGCCTTGTTTAAGCCTTGCCCCCCTCTTCGATCCTTGGCTGTTTCATTTTGTAATTGGTTTTTGGGCCCTAAAGATTCCTTTCACTTGTTCTTCAATTTCATGAAAAATATGGATTGTTATATATTGTTAGAAAGCTCTGAATGTCAGCTTTCCAACGCAACTAGAATCGCTTCAATTGGACATTTGTAGCTCAAGTTATGGCCCTTTGAAGGAGGCATGGTCATGCTGTCACAAGGCTAAGAAAAAGCCCAAAAAAGTGAAAAATTCCAACGTAGCGCTCTATTTATTGAACGCTAGGCTTCACGTTCTCATGCTTTCATGGTCATGGGCCACGCTTTTAAAAGCATGGCCTAAGGCATCAAAGTGTGCTCCAACTTCAAAGCATGCCCCAAATTTTTTTTTTAGCTTATTTTGTGCTTTTTGCTTCTTTTTCTTCTTATTTCCTACAAAGTTTATAAAATCAAAAGATCAAAGAAATATACTATTTAAGCACAAAAGAATGCAATATTTAAGTTCTAATTATCAATTTCTTGTATGAAAAGTATAGAAAAACATGACATGATGATATATCATCACAAACTATCTACATGCATCATGCTATTCTAATTACTATCTATCTATATATATAAGCATACATGTAGTCAGATTGAGTCAAATTTTTCAAGGAATCATATATGCACAACCAAGGACTAAATCAAAACACATTCACAATTGAGTTGAGTCAACCAAAAGAGTTCACAAATTTGCAAGATAAGCAATGATCAAACATGGACATATGGAGATGAGCCGTTGAACCCTCACTGGAATTGTATATGCACTCTAATCACTCAGTGTTTGGGGTTAAACCAACTCAACTCTTCTCTAGTCATGCTTTCTAAGACTTTGTTCTTCATCTAACCAATCAACAAATATTTAATGTACAAATACAAACATCATGAGGTCTTTTCAAGGTTATAATGGAGTCAAGGCAAGGGTGAGGATATATGTATGGCCAAGTGAGCTATAAATTGAATCCTTGACTAGCCTAAGTTCTTACCTAACATACACATATTCTATGTACTTCTAAATTCATGCCTAGCTACCCATAATTCCCACTTTTGTATCACACACTCATGTACCAAATTATCTTTAATTTTATCACATATGCATTGATCTTTTATTAAACTTAACATTGGGGTAATTTTGTTCCCTTATTTAATTACTTATTTATTTATTTATTTGAATATTTTTGGTTTTTTTTTGTAAAAATAAACATAACATATCAATGCACATGGTATTTTAATTGTTTTGGTCTCATATGAGTATGCACCCAAATTTCCAATATCTTGTCAATTCAACACTTTCTTATCAACCCAAGTTCCCACGGTTCCCCACACTTAATTGATACACAATCTCTATCTTAAGCTAACCAAAGATTCAGATCAGGTAATTAATTGTTTTTCCACTTAAGGCTAGTGATGTGGTAAAAGAGGAATGCTAGGGGGCCAGCAACTTTTGTGATTTGTAGCCATCAAATAGCCATCAATGATGGTTTTAATAGTGTGAGATTGGTGTGAGATTTTATCCAATAGCTCACTTTTCTTTGCTGGTTACATGCTGGCCAGAATTTAACAAAGTTGCTGGCCCCCTAGACTTTTTCTTGGTAAAATATAGAACAAATGGGGATTAAAAGGTTCAAGGTGGCAAACAAAGGTGATTAAAAGGGCAGGCTATTTGGGATAAGTGAGCTAATGACAAATGATGGCCTCAATCATATGCAAGCATGTAAATACACTAAACAATAGACATATAGAATGGAACAAAGCAAAGATTACAATCATAGGGAAGAAAACACACAAGAATAAGATTTTATGGTCAAATAATGCAACCATGCAATTAAGCTCAAAAACTCACGGGTTCTGTGTTCTTTGGCTCAAAAACCATATTCCAATTATATATATCATGCAAGTTACTAAAAGGGTTTAACTTAATTCAATCTGAATCTTAAATGCCTTTCCTAAAAATAAATATATTCCTTGAAAATGTCATCAATTGACCAACATTTATTATGATATATACATACTAAATGGAATGTTGTGATTGTGAAAAACTAAAAATTTCTAGTTTACTCCCAATTTCCAAATAAATCAATATCTCATATGCCAAAGGGGTAAACTAACTTAATAATCCATGTTTTTCCATATCACAACTAATAAACTAAAGGTGCAATTTAAGCTAAATATCTAAGATATATACAGCCCAAAGTGCAAAATGTAACAAAGTAAAAATAAACAAAAGTACAGTAAAATAGAAATTTCCAAGTAATAAAAGAAAAAAACAAAATAAAATAAAATAAAATAAAGCAAAAAGAAAATAAAGAAAAATAGGATAAAAGGTCTAAAATAGTTCACCAAAAATAGAATCCGCCAGAGATGGCGACCTCCCCACACTTATATCACAGCATCGTCCTCAATGCTCAGTCAAGCTCAGTGTGAAGGGTCATCGCCTCCTGAAGGGTGTGCTGCTGCTGGCTCTGTGGGCTATGAAGGGGTCTGTGGCTCTGCAGGCTGCTTAAGCTGAGGCTCCCCGTGCTGTGCCTGCTGTTGGTCTGCCATTTGTGCCTCCTCATCCTGCTCATCCTCCTCTGCCTCCTCAGAGTGCTCCGATGGTGTGTCAGGCTCGGAGGGGATATCAGTATGCCCAGTCCTCATCATCAGCTTCAGATGCTCATAGCGTCGCTTGTTGTGATGCTCAGACTACTCAATACGCCGCTGAGTGCGGCGCTCCATCTGATCGATGCGCTCAAAGAGGCGGTGTACTAGATAAAGCGGAAGATGGTGCTGTGGATGCAGGAGGTGCAGCAGGTGCTGAGGGTGCTGCGGAGGATGTGGCCGCGTCAGTAGAGGCAGTAAGAGAAGGTGGTCTGTGGCCTAAAGCTTTGAACCGCTTGCTGTGTGGGATAATCTTTTTGCAGTCGGCAGCCGGTGGCTTCTCATCCTCAAGTTCCCAAGGCACCTCAGCTCGGCGGGCCATCTGGGTAATCAGATAGGGAAATGGCAGAGTTCCTCGAACATGAACCCTAGCCATGTACTTCTTGATGAACTGTGGAAGGTACAGGTCCTTGCCTTCCATAACGCACCAGATGAGAATGATCATAGCAGCCGGCACCTCTGATTCGTGAGTGCTCGGCATAACATAGTTACTCAGTATTTGCTGCCATAGTCGAACCTCATCATTAAGATAGATAATCTTGATACCCTTTGGAGTTACCGTCGACTTACCCATAGCCCAGGGAACAGCAGGATCAATGGCTATGGTGCGCCTCACAGCATCCCAGTCAAAGCTCATAAACCTAATGGACTCCTCAGCCTTCTGATAACCATCTGGCTCGTCTGATTTTGGCTGGAAATGGAGGATATCTTCTATAGCCTCATCAGTAACCAAGATCTATTTTCCTCTTAGCTGTACTGCATCCAGGGTCATTTTGTAATAGTTGCAGTAGAATTCACGAACCCAAGATGCGTTCACCTCTGTCAGATTCCTCTCTAGAAAGAACCAACCTCTCTGTTTGATTTGCTCTGCAGTGTACTTCTGTAATTTAGTTGGTATTCTGAGAGTCTTTTCCAAATAGAAGTGGAGGTGCCTCTTTTCCACAAAGACTGGAAATTTCAGTTAACAGTAGAGGTTTACAAATTTAACTGGGTCAGAAGCAGGCACTAATTGATCTTCTTTTTCCTATGGAGTGAAGTTTTTCTCACGCCAGGATTCATCCCCTAGAATATCTGACAGAGCGACAGATGACTGTCTTCTTTTCCTCTTACTAGTGCTGGCCTTAGCCTTGCCCTTTCCTTTTGGATCAGACATCCTGAAAAATAGAAATTTCAGGATACAGGTTAACAAATAAAACGGGGAAACAAATAGGCAATCAATGGGCAAGCATGACAAGTAGTGGATAGGCTAAAGGGGAATGAAAGCTTAAGCAAGAAGTGAGTCATAAAGATATAGAATTTTGGACTGGATGCAAGGCAAGATTCAAAGAAACCAATCAGAAATCACAATCCAAGAATCTATTAAATGAAATTCAGAATGCTTGTTTGTCAAGAAACAACAATAAACATGCCTTGAAAGGGGTTGAAAAGAGTTAGTGTAAAACTAAGAGAAAAGTTAGGAAGTCAATGAAGTCAAGAGTTAGAAAGGTAAGTTAAAACTAGTGGCATGGTACTGTAGTTTCTAGCTAACAGAAGTTCACAAGATTGAAGAACAAGCAACTCACTGATGAGCGGATAATTTATACGCTTTTTGACATTGTTTTTAGTATGTTTTTAGTAGGATCTAGTTACTTTTAAGGATGTTTTTAATAGATTTTGTGTTAAATTCACATTTCTGGACTTTACTATGAGTTTGTGTGTTTTTCTGTGATTTCAGGTATTTTCTGGCTGAAATTGAGGGACTTGAGCAGAAATCAGATTCAGAGGTTGAAAAAGGACTGCTGATGATGTTGGATTCTGACCTCCCTGCACGCAAAGTGGATTTTCTGGAGCTACAGAACTCGAAATGGCGCGCTTCCAATTGCGTTGGAAAGTAGACATCCAGGGCTTTCCAGCAATATATAATAGTCCATACTTTGGCCAAGAATTGACGACGTAAACTGGCGTTCAATGCCAGGCTTCTGCCCAAATCTGGCGTCCAGCGCCAGAAAAGGATCCAAAACCAGAGTTGAACGCCCAAACTGGCACAGAAACTGGCGTTCAACTCCACAAATGGCCTCTGCACGTGTAACACTCAAGCCCAAGCCCAAGCACATACCAAGTGGGCCCCGGAAGTGGATTTATGCATCAATTACTTACTCATGTAAACCCTAGTAGCTAGTTTATTATAAATAGGACCTTTTACTATTGTATGAGGCATCTTTTGATCATCTTAGGATCTTAGGATCATCTTTGGATTACCTTATGATCCTTTGATCACGTTTTGGGGGCTGGCCATCTCGGCCATGCCTGGACCTTCATTTATGTATTTTCAACGGTAGAGTTTCTACACTCCATAGATTAAGGTGTAGAGCTCTGCTGTTCCTCAAAGATTAATGCAAAGTACTACTGTTTTCTATTCAATTCTTCTTATTTTGCTTCTAAGATATCCATTCGCACCCAAGAACGTGATGAAGGTGATGATTATGTGTGACACTCATCATCCTTCTCCCTTATGAACGTGTGCCTGACAAACACTTCCGTTCTACATGAATTAAGCTAGAATGAGTATCTCTTAGATCTCCTAACCAGAATCTTCGTGGCATAAGCTAGAATGATGGCGGCATTCAAGAGAATCCGGAAAGTCTAAACCTTGTCCGTGGTATTCCGAGTAGGATTCAATGATTGAATGACTGTGACGAGCTCCTAACTCGCGATTGCAGGGCGTTAGTGACAGACGCAAAAGGATAGTAAATCCTATTCCAGCATGATCGAGAACCGACAGATGAATAGCCGTGCCGTGACAGGGTGCGTGAGCATATTATTCACTGAGAGGATAAGATGAAGCCATTGACAAGGGTGATGCCTCCAGACGATTAGCCGTGCCGTGACAGGGCATTGGATCATTTTCCCGAGAGATGACCGAAAGTAGCCATTGACAGTGGTGATGTATCACATAAAGCCAGCCATGGAAAGGAGTAAGACTGATTGGATGAAGATAGCAGGAAAGCAGAGGTTCAGAGGAACGAAAAGCATCTCCATTCGCTTATCTGAAATTCCTGCCAATGAATCTACATAAGTATCTCTATCCCTTTTATTGTTTATTTTAATCTAATAAAGTATCATGTTTAAATCCGCCTGACTGAGATTTGCAAGGTGACCATATCTTGCTTCAAGCCAACAATCTCTGTGGGATCGACCCTTACTCACGTAAGGTTTATTACTTGGACGACCCAGTACACTTGCTGGTTAGTTGAACGGAGTTGTGTCCACACATAGTAAAGAGCCATAATAATGATTCCATACAATAACAAAGAGTACTACATTAATGTGATCACAATTTCGTGCATCAAGTTTTTGGCGCCGTTGCCGGGGATTGTTTGAGTTTGGACAACTGACGGCTCATCTTGTTGCTCAGATTAGGTAATTTTCTTTTTATTTTATTTTCTTTTCAAAAATTTTTTGAAAATCTTTCTAAAATTTTCTCATCTGTTTTCGGAAAAAATTAAAAATGTTTTCAAAAATAAATTATTCTATGGCTTCAAAATTTTAAGAATGAATTCTAGTGTTTCATGAAATATGTTGAAACATATCTGGCTGTAAAGCCATACCCAAACTACTTTGGGATTGGTATTCAACTAATCACTCCAGCCCATGTAATTATATGTTGCAGCCTGGCTGGCTGTAAAGCCATGTCTAATTCTTTTGGATAGAGCATGTTAGGCTTGTCATGTCTGAATTACACTCATATTTTGATTAAAGCTTGGCTGGCTATTAAGCCATGCCTGACCCTTTGATTGGAGCTTTAAGACTAACATGGCAAGATTCCTGGAATTCATATTAAAAATTTTGGAACCCTTATTTTCTTTTTCAAAAGAATTTTTCGAAAAATATAAAATAAAAATCCAAAAAATTAGAAAATCAAAAAAAAAATTTCAAAAATATTTTGTGTTTCTTGTTTGAGTCTTGAGTCATATCATAAGTTTGGTGTCATTTGCATATACATCTTGCAATTCTTTCGAAAATTTCATGCATTCATGGTGTTCTTCATGATCTTCAAGTTGTTCTTGGTAAGTCTTCTTGTTTGATCTTGATGATTTGTTTGTTTTGTGTTGTATAGTGTTTTTCATATGCATTCTTGAATTCTTAGTGTCTAAGCATTAAAGAATTCTAAGTTTGGTGTCTTGCATGTTTTCTTTGCATTAAAAATTTTTCAAAAATATGTTCTTGATGTTCATCATGACATTCAAAGTATTCTTGGTGTTCATCTTGACATTCATAGCATTCTTGCATGCATCACATGTTTTGATCTAAAAATTTCATGCATTGCATTTTTTTTGTGTTTTTCTCTTGCATCATAAAAATTTCAAAAATCAAAAAAAATATCTTTCCCTTTTTCTCTCATCAAATTCGAAAATTTGGATTGACTTTTTCAAAAAATTTTAAAAATCAAAGTTGTTGCCAATGAGTCAAATCAAATTTTCAATTTGAAAATCTTATCTTTTTCAAAATCTTTTTCAAAAATCAAATCTTTTTCAAAATTATTAGCTATTTTCGAAAATTTCAAAAATATTTTTCAAAAATCTTTTTCTTATTTTTATATAAAATTTTCGAAAATAACTAATCAATTAATGTTTTGATTCAAAAATTTGAAGTTTGTTACTTGCTTGTTAAGAAAGATTCAAACTTTAAGTTCTAGAATCATATCTTGTGATTTCTTATGAACCAAGTCATTAATTGAGATTTTAAAAATCAAATCTTTTTCAAAACTAATTTCAATCATATCTTTTCAAAAATATCTTCTTATCTTATCTTTTTCAAAAATATCTTCTCAAAATATCTTTTCTAACTTCCTAACTTCTTATCTTTTCAAAATTTGTTTCAACGAACTAACTAACTTTTTGTTTGTTTCTTAACTTTTTCAAAACTACCTAACTAACTCTCTCTCTCTCTAATTTTCGAAAATATCTCTCCCTTTTTCAAAAATTTCTTTTTTATTAACTAATTATTTTTATTTTTTATTTTTGAATTCAAAAATTTTCGAAAAATACTAACTAATTTTCAAAAACCAATTTTCAAAACTCACTAACTCTTTTTCAAAATAATTTTCGAAAATTTTTCCTTCCCCATCTCATTCTATTTATTCATTCATGTCCTAACATCTCATCTCACATTCCAATCCTCACAGTTGTGTTTCTTCCTTTACATCACATCCTTTATCTCCCCCTCTTCTTCTACTTACAAAGGGATCCCTATACTGTGGTATAAAGGATCTCTATTATTATTATCATTTTTCTGGCCATTCTTCCTTGTCATATGAGCAGGAGCAAGGATAAGAACATTCTTGTGGAAGCAGATCCAGAACTTGAAAGAACTCTGAAGAGAAAATTAAGAGAAGCTAAAATACAACAATCCAGAGATAACCTTTCAGAAATTTTCGAACAGGCAGAGGAGATGGCAGGCGAAAATAATAATATAAGGAAGATGCTTGGTGACTTCACTGCACCTAATTCCAATTTACATGGAAGAAGCATCTCCATTCCTGCCATTGGAGCAAACAACTTTGAGCTGAAACCTCAATTAGTTTCTCTGATGCAGCAGAACTGCAAGTTTCATGGACTTCCATCTGAAGATCCTTTTCAGTTCTTAACTGAATTCTTGCAGATATGTGATACTGTTAAGACTAATGGAGTAGATCCTGAAGTCTACAGGCTCATGCTTTTCCCTTTTGCTGTAAGAGACAGAGCTAGATTATGGTTGGATTCTCAACCCAAAGACAGCCTGAACTCTTGGGATAAGCTGGTCACGGCTTTCTTAGCCAAGTACTTTCCTCCTCAAAAGCTGAGCAAGCTTAGAGATGATGTTCAAACCTTCAGACAGAAAGAAGGTGAATCTCTCTATGAAGCTTGGGAAAGATACAAACAGTTGACCAAAAAGTGTCCTTCTGACATGCTTTCAGAATGGACCATCCTAGATATATTCTATGATGGTCTGTCTGAGTTATCTAAGATGTCATTGGACACTTCTGCAGGTGGATCCATTCACCTAAAGAAAACGCCTGCAGAAGCTCAAGAACTCATTGACATGGTTGCTAATAACCAGTTCATGTACACGTCTGAAAGGAATCCTGTGAGTAATGGGACGCCTATGAAGAAGGAAGTTCTTGAGGTTGATACTCTGAATGCCATATTGGCTCAGAACAAAATATTGACTCAGCAAGTCAATATGATCTCTCAGAGTCTGCATGGAATGCAAGCTGCATCCAACAGTACTCAAGAGGCATCTTCTGAAGAAGAAGCCTATGATCCTGAGAAACCTGCAATAGCAGAGGTAAATTACTTAGGTGAACCTTATGGAAACACCTATAACTCAACATGGAGAAATCATCCAAATTTCTCATGGAAGGATCAGAAGCCTCAACAAGGCTTTAACAATGGTGGAAGAAACAGGTTTAGCAATAGCAAACCTTTTCCATCATCAACTCAGCAACAGACAGAGAACTCTGGACAAAATGCTTCTAATTTAGCAAATCTAGTCTCTGATCTATCTAAGGCCACTGTAAGTTTCATGAATGAAACAAGGTCTTCCATTAGAAATTTGGAAGCACAAGTGGGCCAGCTGAGTAAAAGGATCACTGAAATCCCTCCTAGTACTCTCCCAAGCAATACAGAAGAGAACCCAAAAGGAGAGTGCAAGGCCATTGACATAAGTGCCATGGCCGAACCTGTGAGGAAAGGAGAGGACGTGAATCCCAAGGAGGAAGACCTCCTGGGACGTCCAGTGATCAATAAGGAGCTTCCCTCTGGGGAACCAAGGGACTCTGAGGCTCATCTAGAGACCATAGAGATTCCATTGAACCTCCTTATGCCCTTCATGAGCTCTGATGAGTATTCCTCTTCTGAAGAGAATGAGGATGTCACTAGAGAGCAAACTGCCAAGTTTCTTGGTGCAATCATGAAGCTAAATGCCAAATTATTTGGCATTGATACTTGGGAAGTTGAACCTCCCTTGTTCATCAATGAACTAAGTGATCTGGATCAACTGACATTGCCTCAGAAGAGACAGGATCCTGGAAAGTTCATAATACCCTGTACCATAGGCACCATGATCTTTAAGGCTCTGTGTGACCTTGGTTCAGGAATAAACCTCATGCCTCTCTCTGTAATAGAGAAACTGGGATTCTATGGGGTGCAAGCTGCTAAAATCTCACTAGAGATGGCAGACAGCTCAAGAAGACAGGCTTATGGACAAGTAGAAGATGTATTAGTAAAGGTTGAGGGCCTTTACATACCTACTGATTTCATAGTCCTGGATACTGGAAAGGAAGAGGATGAATCCATCATCCTAGGAAGACCTTTCCTGGCCACAGCAAGAGCTGTGATTGATGTTGACAGAGGTGAAATAGTCCTTCAATGGAATGAGAACTCCCTTGTATTCAAAACTCAAGGATCTCCCTCTGCAACCATGGAGAGGAAGCAGAAAAAGCTTCTCTCAAAGCAGAGTCAACCAGAGCCCCCACAGTCAAACTCTAAGTTTGGTGTTGGGAGGCCACAACCAAACTCTAAGTTTGGTGTTGAACTCCCATATCCAAACTCTAAGTTTGGTGTTGGAGAGTCTCAACAAAGCTCTGCACATCTGTGAGGCTCCATGAGAGCCCACTGTCAAGCTATTGACATTAAAGAAGCGCTTATTGGGAGGCAACCCAATGTTTATCTAATTCTTATTGTTTTTCATGTTTTCTTAGGTTCATGATCATGTGGAGTCACAAAATAAACAAAAAATTCAAAAACGGAATCAAAAACAGCAGAAGAAAAATCACACCCTGGAGGAGCATCTGTCTGGCGTTCAAACGCCAGAACAGAGCATAGTTCTGGCGCTGAACGCCCAGAATGGGAGCATCCTGGCGCTGAACGCCCAGAACAAGCATGGTTCTGGCGTTCAAATGCCAGAAATGGCAGCAAAGGGGCGTTGAACGCCCAAAATGGGCACCAACCTGGCGCTGAACGCCCAGAGTTGTGTGCAAGGGCATTTTGCATGCCTAAATTGGTGCAGGGATGTAAATGCCTTGACACCCCAAGATCTGTGGACCCCACAGGATCCCCACCTACCTTCACTCACTCTCTTCTCTCTTCTCCATCATCCTCTATTTCCAATAAACACTCATCCCTTCTGTCTTCCATTTACCACTCACACCCATACAACCACTACCTTCAAAATTCAACATCTCTCTCCCACCCAATCCCACCCTTATGGCCGAACACACACTCCCATCCATCTCCTCCATATCTTCTTCTTATTCTTCAGTCTTTCTTCTTTTGCTCGAGGGCGAGCAACATTCTAAGTTTGGTGTGGTAAAAGCATAGTTTTTTTTTGTTTTTTCCATAACCATTGATGGCACCTAAGGCCAGAGAAACCTCTAGAAAGAGGAAAGGGAAGACAAAAGCTTCCATCAAGGGTCTATAGCTCAGTGGTAGAACATTTGACTGCAAATCAAGAGATCCCTGAGATACCTCAGGGGATACATTTTCTTCCACACAATTATTGGAAGCAACTAAGGGTGGAACATCAAGAGCACTCCATCATCCTTCATGAAATCAGAGAAGATCTAAAAGCAATGAAGGAGGAGCAGCAAAGACAAGGAAGAGACACAGAAGAACTCAAGAACATCACTAAGGTGGACTCATTCCTTGTTCTTACTTTCTCTGTTTTTCGTTTTCTATGTTATATGCTTATCTATGTTTGTGTCTTCATTACATGATCATTAGTAGTTAGTAACTTTGTCTTAAAGATATGAATGTCCTATGAATCCATCACCTCTCTTAAATAAAAAATGTTTTAATTCAAAAGAACAAGAAGTACATGAGTTTCGAATTTATCCTTGAACTTAGTTTAATTATATTGATGTGGTGACAATGCTTCTTGTTTTCTGAATGTATGCTTGAACAGTGCATATGTCTTTTGAAGTTGTTGTTTAAGAATGTTAAATATGTTGGCTCTTGAAAGAATGATGACTAGGAGACATGTTATTTGATAATCTGAAAAATCATAAAAATGATTCTTGAAGCAAGAAAAAGCAGCAAAGAACAAAGCTTGCAGAAAAAAAAAAGGCGAAAAAAAAAATAATAGAAAGAAAAAGAAAAAGCAAGCAGAAAAAGCCAATAACCCTTAAAACCAAAAGGCAAGGGCAAATAAAAAGGATCCCAAGGCTTTGAGCATCAGTGGATAGGAGGGCCTAAAGGAATAAAATCCTGGTCTAAGCGGCTAAACCAAGCTGTCCCTAACCATGTGCTTGTGGCGTGTAGGTGTCAAATGAAAACTTGAGACTGAGCGGTTAAAGTCAAGGTCCAAAGCAAAAAAAAGAGTGTGCTTAAGAACCCTGGACACCTCTAATTGGGGACCTCAGCAAAGCTGAGTCACAATCTGAAAAGGTTCACCCAATTATATGTCTGTGGCATTTATGTATCCGGTGGTAATACTGGAAAACAAAGTGCTTAGGGCCACGGCCAAGACTCATAAGGAAGCTGTGTTCAAGAATCATCATACTGAACTAGGAGAGTCAATAACACTATTCGAAATCTGAAGTTCCTATAGATGCCAATCATTCTAAACTTCAATGGATAAAGTGAGATGCCAAAACTACTCAAGAGGCAAAAAGCTATAAGTCCCGCTCATATGATTGAAACTATGTTTCATTGATAGTTTGGAATTTATAGTATATTCTCTTCTTTTTATCCTATTTGATTTACAGTTGCTTGGGGACAAGCAACAATTTAAGTTTGGTGTTGTGATGAGCGGATAATTTATACGCTTTTTGACATTGTTTTTAGTATGTTTTTAGTAGGATCTAGTTACTTTTAGGGATGTTTTTAATAGATTTTGTGTTAAATTCACATTTCTGGACTTTACTATGAGTTTGTGTGTTTTTCTGTGATTTCAGGTATTTTCTGGCTGAAATTGAGGGACTTGAGCAGAAATCAGATTCAGAGGTTGAAAAAGGACTGCTGATGCTGTTGGATTCTGACCTCCCTGCACTCAAAGTGGATTTTCTGGAGCTACAGAACTCGAAATGGCACGTTTCGAATTGCGTTGGAAAGTCGACATCCAGGGCTTTCCAGCAATATATAATAGTCCATACTTTGGCCAAGAATTGATGACGTAAACTGGCGTTCAAAGCCAGGCTTCTGCCCAAATCTGGCGTCCAGCGCCAGAAAAGGATCCAAAACCAGAGTTGAACGCCCAAACTGGCACAGAAACTGGCGTTCAACTCCACAAATGGCCTCTGCACGTGTAACACTCAAGCCCAAGCCCAAGCACATACCAAGTGGGCCCCGGAAGTGGATTTATGCATCAATTACTTACTCATGTAAACCCTAGTAGCTAGTTTATTATAAATAGGACCTTTTACTATTGTATGAGGCATCTTTTGATCATCTTAGGATCTTAGGATCATCTTTGGATTACCTTATGATCCTTTGATCACGTTTTGGGGGCTGGCCATCTCGGCCATGCCTGGACCTTCATTTATGTATTTTCAACGGTAGAGTTTCTACACTCCATAGATTAAGGTGTAGAGCTCTGCTGTTCCTCAAAGATTAATGCAAAGTACTACTGTTTTCTATTCAATTCTTCTTATTTCGCTTCTAAGATATCCATTCGCACCCAAGAACGTGATGAAGGTGATGATTATGTGTGACGCTCATCATCCTTCTCCCTTATGAACGCGTGCCTGACAAACACTTCCGTTCTACATGAATTAAGCTAGAATGAGTATCTCTTAGATCTCCTAACCAGAATCTTCGTGGCGTAAGCTAGAATGATGGCGGCATTCAAGAGAATCCGGAAAGTCTAAACCTTGTCCGTGGTATTCCGAGTAGGATTCAATGATTGAATGACTGTGCTCGCGATTGCAGGGCGTTAGTGACAGACGCAAAAGGATAGTAAATCCTATTCCAGCATGATCGAGAACCGACAGATGAATAGGCGTGCCGTGACAGGGTGCGTGAGCATATTATTCACTGAGAGGATAAGATGAAGCCATTGACAAGGATGATGCCTCCAGACGATTAGCCGTGCCGTGACAGGGCATTGGATCATTTTCCCGAGAGATGACCGAAAGTAGCCATTGACAGTGGTGATGTATCACATAAAGCCAGCCATGGAAAGGAGTAAGACTGATTGGATGAAGATAGCAGGAAAGCAGAGGTTCAGAGGAACGAAAAGCATCTCCATTCGCTTATCTGAAATTCCTGCCAATGAATCTACATAAGTATCTCTATCCCTTTTATTGTTTATTTTAATCTAATAAAGTATCATGTTTAAATCCGCCTGACTGAGATTTGCAAGGTGACCATAGCTTGCTTCAAGCCAACAATCTCTGTGGGATCGACCCTTACTCACGTAAGGCTTATTACTTGGACGACCCAGTACACTTGCTGGTTAGTTGAACGGAGTTGTGTCCACACATAGTAAAGAGCCATAATAATGATTCCATACAATAACAAAGAGTACTACATTAATGTGATCACAATTTCATGCATCACTCACATTCAAGCAGACAATGCAAATCATTGATGATAAAACATGTAAGGGAAGAAGCAGTAAGAAGAATAAAAATCATCAACAATGCATTTCAAGTAGAAAGGGAACCAAAAGGAATGGGAATGCTAGCCCAGCATCTCATGAATTGGATTTGGTTTGAACCAAATAAATCACAATTACAAAAGCACTAAAGTCAATTCATGAGTGGAAGTTAAGTAAAGCAGTTTTCAGAGAAATTGGGCAGCATTCCGGCAGTAAAAGAAACATTCCCGAAAAAACAAACAGCAAAAACTCAGTTCAAATAGAGTCAAGGCAGTTTAGCAAAGAAGTAGCAATCAACATGTCATATGGACTCAGAGCAATAATTTCAATCAGCACATGAATATCAATATATGGCAACAGCGAGAAGAACAAGGTAAGTCATGTGACTCAGACATCAGAAAGCAGCAGTTTAGTCCCAAATTCAGTTTATCAGTTTGGACTTCCTATGAATGCATTAACCATTAAAAACATGAAAACTATATGTAAATTCATAAGAATCTAGCAATTGAGCCAATCAAAACAGCAATAGGCAGTTATATGCAATCAGCCTTGCTTCATCAAATTCAGCAAGCAAGCAATAATAAGGGATATGGATGCAAGGAATTAAGCTCACTGAATCAACAATGAAGAGCAAATTGCAACAAGAATACAACAACAATAAAAACTCATATTTGAATTCCATTAAAATCATACATCAAGAATCCAATATCAAGGAACCAAATTGACTCAGATGGGAGCTCAGCAAATTCAGATAATACGTAGCAGCAACAAGAAACCAGTGCAGCACAAAAGCAAACAATGAAATATGAACATAGCATCAATGACAATTCAGCACAGAGCAGAGCATTAGCACAAACAGAGATAAATTAACCATTCCATTCAGCAAGAACGGAGCAGTTATCAAACCTAAATCCACTAACCACATCCTAGATACCTAACCACCTAAAATCCACTAAAAACATGCATCTCTAATTATTCCAAATTGAACAGAATTTAAATATGCAAACTGACCTATTTGAACACAGGGAGAGTGTAAAACGCAGAGATGGAAGCAGGAGAAACCTAGGTGGTGCAGTAAAAAATTGGAAAAGAAGGGAGAGGGGGTGGCACGGCGGCGAGGTGGTGGCGGCACTGGTGCTGTCTGCAGCAGGCTTGGGGTCGGCGGGAGGGCAGGGTTGAGAAAGGAGGAATAAGGAGAAGAAGAGGAGAAGAGAGGGGGGAAGAGTGAGCGACGGACGGTGGCGTTCTGGGGTTGCCAGCGGTGGCTGTGGTGGGAGGCTGGTGGTAGGGAGTGGTGGCAATGGAGGTTTGGAGCGAAAGGGAAGAAAATGGAACGTTGAGGGAGGAGAGAGTGGACGACGCGAGTTAGGATTCTCGCGTCAGGGGGGTTATAAAATCAAATCCACGCGTACGCGTGGATCACGCATGGGCGTGGATTGGGGAAAAGTGCATTGACACGTAAGCGTCGTAAACGCGAACGCGTGAATGAGGATAAATGAAGATGATGCGTACGCGTGAAGCATGCGTACACGTCGAATAAAATTGTGTTAAACGTACGATTCCAGCGTCGTTTTGGCGCAACTCTCTGTTTAGATTGAAGGGGGCTAAGATTCTGCGTGCGACGCATGCACATCGCGCACGCCCACGCGTGGGATGCTAATAATGAAATTGACACGTACACGTTGGTGACGCGTACGCGTGGGCCAAATTATGCCTATAGCACTCCAGTCGCACGATTCCAGCCGCACGTGTGGTTTTTTTATGCAGTATGCAGAATGCAAACTGCAGATGCTGATGCAGACATTATGAATGAACACTAAGAAAAATAGAATAAAATAAAACTAAGAATAAAACAAAACAAAATAAAACTAAGACTGAAAAAGAACGATCATACCATGGTGGGTTGTCTCCCACCATGCACTTTTAGTTAAAGTCCTTAAGTTGGACATTTGGTGAGCTCCCTGTCATGGTGGCTTATGCTTGAACTCATCCAGGAATCCCCACCAATGTTTGCGATTCCAATAACCTCTGGGGTCCCAAACTAGGCACATAAAGCCTATGAGCAAGTTAAAGCAAGTGACAAGGTTCCAGGGATGTTGATTATCAGAATGAATTCCGGGGTCCCAAACCTTGCTTTTGCACCCGTCTTCGCTTTGATCTACATTATTCCAACTGGATGGTACGCAATCTGAGTTCTCACTGAGATACCCAAACATCTTCCAAGACCCATTCAATCGAGCTCTATACCAATCCTTATACTTCAATTTAGAGCGTGCAACCATATTGAACCTTGCATGACAACTCTTACCACTAACCATCTCCCTCTTAAAGCCACAAAGAGCTCTAAGTTGACCATCCGTCTCAAGCAAAGCATATTCAAGTTGGCTAATTAAGCTTAGAGATGAGAGATTTACCCACTTGAGTGAAGGAATAGATGGTGATGGCTTTGGGGGAGAGGTCTCCAACAACTTTGGCAAGGTGATTTCCAACTCCATTCCCTTGAGCTCTTCCTTGACAACTTCCACCTCTTTGCAAGCTTCTTCAATTTCAACCTCTTCCTCTTGGTAGCTTTCTTCCAATTCAATCTCTTCTTCATTACTTACCAAGGGCATGGGAGGTTGTGCTTCTTCTTCTTTAATCTCCATCTCTTGATCAACTTCTGCAAAGTCTTCAACCATGATATGCCTCGGAGGTTGTACACCCTCCTCAACATCAACATCAAACACCTTGGAAGGAGGCTCTATGACTGGAATTTCCCATGGAGGTTCCGCATCTCCCAAGTCTTCAACCACTTCTTCCTCTTCAACTATTACGGCTTCCTCCACTTGTTATAATACACAATCAAACTCCTCCTTGATGTCACTTAGTGTAGAGTTGTCTTTAATTATGGAGCTTCCCTCTTGTTCAACCTTCACTAATTTGTCAACTACTTCATCTTCAAGGGTCTCTCCTACCTCCACCTTTTGGGCCTCCTCTTGCTTCTCTTGAAGTATGTGTGCGAAAAACCGATCCCTTACATCCCTAAGACAATCTCTTCGCTCTTGTTCTGGATCAGTAGCATCATTGGGATCATGTTGCTCTTGGATTGATGGATGTGGGTGCTCTTCAATGGAGGGTGGTGATGGGATGGAGAGATCATTATGGGGTTGGAAAGGGGGTGCACTAGAGCTTGAGGGTTGATTTTTGGAGGTATTCAATGATCCAATCTGGGAGATGAGGGCTTGTATAGCGGAGGTCAGACCGGTAAGTGTGCTTTCCAGGGTCTTTTGTCCTTGTGCAAGAGATTGAAGCATCTCGTCATAGGAAGATAAAGGGGGGCAATTGTTTTGGAATTGGGGTGGTTCCATGTGTGGTTCATATGGTGGATGGTATGGTGGATAAGGATTAGGGTCATATGGGGGTGTTTGGTGGTAAGGGGCTTGTGAGTATGGTGGTTCAAAATTATGTTGAGGGGGGTTCATAGACATATGGTGGTGGTTGTTGATAATCAAAAGAGTGCTCACCATAGCCATTATCTTGGTATGCTCTTGGAATGGCTCTTGGTTATAGTATGTTGGTGGAGGTTGTTTCCAAGAGGGTTGATCAAATCCTTGTAGCTCCTCCCATCTTTGATTCTCCCATCCTTGATGCATATTCTCATTGTAGCGTCCATTTCTTACAACATAATTAGACCCAAACTCATAGCCAAAGGGGTGAGAATTCATAGTAGTAAGAGAAAGTAATAACAAAAACTAATAAAAATAAGCAACAAAGTCCTAAAACTAACAAAAAGTAGCAAACAAGCAAAAAAGCAAATATTTACAATAACTAATAATAAGGCACACGTTTGCAATTTTTCGGCAACGGCACCATTTTGACGAACGGGTTTTTGCTAGTAAAGATTTTCACAAATAAGTTCTCGTTGCTAGTATAGTTTCTAAACCAACAAGGAATTCTTTCGTACAAAAGTTTGGTTTTCACTTAAGCAAACCCAATAAAAATATAAACCGAAGTATTTAAATCTCGGATCGTCTCTCAAGGAATTGTAGGGAGGTGTAATTTATTATTAGTTATGGGATTGTATCTTTTTGGGTTTTTGAATGGTTGAACAAGGAAATGAAAGGGCAAGAAGTTAAATTAATAACTAAGAAAAGCTCTTGGCAAAGTATGAGAACTGGATGTCCTATCCTAGTTATCCTTATCAATTGTGATGAGAATTGTTCATTGCTCCCACTTAGTTAACCTTACCGAATAAAGGAAAGTCAAGTGGACTAATCAATTTGATTCCTCAAATCCTAGTCAACTCCTAAGGAAAGACTAGCTTTAGAGGGATCCAAATCAACCAGCAACTGTCAATTATCGATCAACAAGGAGTTTGATAACTCAAGTGTCTCCAATTACTCAACCAAAGCCAAGAATCATAAAAATCTAACTTAAAAACCTCCCAAGCATTTTTTCAAACACTTGGAAGGCATAACACAAAAATATGGGAAACTAATAGGGAATGTAAAATCTAAAACCAACAATTGCAAGCATCAATGATAACAATTAAAGCAAGAAGCAATAAATCTGAAATACCTCAAATTGCATTAAATAGAAAATCAAGTCTAACATTAGAATTCATAAACTAAATTGGAAAAATAAATAAATCAACAAGAGAAATAGCTAAACTAAAGGACCAGAACAATTAAGAGTAGAAGAAAACTAAATTGAGGCAAAGTAGAATCTAAAATTAAGAAAAGCTAATCCTAAAATCCTAAAACCTAGAGAAAGGAGAGAGCCCCTCTCTCTCTCTAGAAACTACATCTAAAACCTAAATTGTTGTGAATGAATTGATGAATGAATGAATGATGTGTGATTTCCCCATTCTGCAGCCTCTATTCTGTGTTTTTGGGCTTGGAATTGGGCCAAAAAGGAGCCCAGAAATCGCCCCCAGCGCTTTCTGCAACTTTCTGCACGTGGCGCATGTCACGCGTATGCGTCAGTCACGCATGCGCGTCATTTGGCAAAATTCCTGGTCACATGTACGCGTCAGTCACACATACGCGTCGCTTGTCTTCTGCGCTAGGCATGCGTACGCATCGTCCATGCGTGCGCGTCGCTGCCAGTTTCTCAAATACTTCATTTTTCGTGTTCCTTCCACTTTTGCATGTTTCCTTTCCATCCTCTAAGCTATTCCTGCCCTATAAATCCTGAAAACACTCAACATACAGATTACGGCATCGAATGGTAATAAAGGATAATTAAAATTGACAGTTTAAAGGCCTAAGAAACATGTTTTCAACTAGATCACAGAATTAGGAAGGAATTGTAAAACCATGCAATTTATATGCATAAGTGAGCAAATAATTGATAAAAACCACTCAAATTAGCACAAGATAAACCATAAAATAGTGGTTTATCACACCACTTCGACGCGTACGCGTCACCCACGCGTACGCGTCGCTACCAAAACTTTCTTGGTGAAGAACGCAGCACTCTTTGAAAGAGAGCGTAATGCTAGGAGCCATGCTTGCAGGAGAATGTAGCGTTCTTCAAGTTTAAGTGAGCGTAGTGCTATGCTCTTCTTCCCCTGTCATGATCCCAAAGCAGAATAGCCATACATCAAAGCTCTATCCCTTGAGCAACTAACATTAGATAACTCACTCATTCATACTTTTGTTCAATTGTTTACATGAAATTGATCAAAATTCATTTAATCCTTAATCTATCAAAGTATGATGAGAGAATCCATCTAAGTGCTTGTTTATTTGATTAAAATGCATGAAACTAACTAAAGTTGACTAAACTAACTAGCTAATCTAGCTAAAATGCGAATGCATCAACGGGTTCCAACAAGTTATCTGGGCGAATTGGGGTATGTGACATAAAACCTCGTTAGTCAGGGATAATTGAGGTTCCTGGGGCTCTAAGGGCTAGAATCATAGAGCGTCAGTCTCTGATCCAGAAGATCCGACCTTGTCTGTGGCGTTTTGAGTAGGATCATCAAGAGATTAAATTATGCGCGCTCTACCCTCTCCCAGACTGATCTAGCCTGTTCGGGTGTTTAGTCTGGACATGAGGAGATTAATGACCATGACCAATGGCTTAATCACTTACAGCCTTGCCATTGAAGGAATCATTCATCATTGGAATAGTGGGTATGACGTGTTAATCCAGAAGAAGAAGCATCTCTGAAGCCTTAACTGATCTCTCATCACTACTTTTACGTTTTATTACTATTGCTTTTGTTATTCCCGGTTTATGCGCCTACAACAAACAACAACCAATTTTTTATTCGCCTAACTAATATCTACAGGATAACCACAGGTTGCTCAATCCGGGAATCCTCATGGAATTCGACCCTCACTCACCTGAGGTATTACTTGGACGACCTGGTGCACTTGCCGGTTCAGTTGTGCGAGTCACAAATTTGCGCACCAATAATTATCAAGTATTGGTTGATTCGGTCCAGCTTTAAGATAAGCTCGACGAATTTTATCTCTTTTACTTGGATGAAACTTCCAAACCATTAATCAAATTCCTGGATCTCTTACCAAATGACATACTTTCATTTGTTCGAGCTTAATTCGTGGGCACTTTGTCTGAGTTGTCTTGTTGAGAAGCTAAAGTATTGATGTTTGATGTTTCAAATATTGAAGAGGTTGATGTTAATGTAACAATATTAAAAACATCTTCACTCTTTTGGCCAGTGATGTGAGCGAAAATTGGCGAGTTAAGAATGATTATAAAATATGCGTTGCAAGTATAGTTCTCAACCAACCGGAAATCCGCTTATCCATTTAGAAGGGTGTCACAAAAATTAAAATTAAAATACTGGGAGTATGAGTCACAGGTCGTCTCCAAACGAGTTGCAGAAAAGTGTGCTATTTTATTAATCAGATGTTTTCAAAAAGGTTTGAGTTGAGTGGCAAAAAATTAAATTAGAGAATTTATATTAATTTAAATAAAAGCCTTGACTGGGAGTTGATTAGCTGGAAGCCTATTCTTGTTAGAGTACTCTCAAGATCAATTGACAATTGAGGGTTATTATGTTTAGTTGTCCCTCACTAAGTAAGGGAAAGTCAAACAAGTTGGAATGCTGTTTCTATCCACAAGTTCCAATCTGCTCTTGGGAGGATTGGTGTTAGTGACTAGAGAGCAATCCAACAATAAACCCAATTATAATCTTTCTCTTGAGCATTCCAACTCAAGGATTCCTTTCAATCAACTCCCCATCAAGTTAGGGAACTACTCGCTCATTGTAAATGTAAAATTCATAACATAAGAAAGGGAATTAAAGAAAGACATGATAAATAATGATCAAAAGATTAATTGAAAATAAAAGTAATTCTTGTATTAATAAATGCTAGAATAATCCAATAGAAAAATTAAGTAAATTAAGGAACATGGAAGAGTAAGAGACAAGTAAAGAGAACGAACTAGAATGTCGAAGTCTTGATGAGGCAATAACTCTTCTCAATATCCCAATGCAAAAACAATGAAAATAACAAATCCTAAAAACTATGAATATGTAGAGAGAAAACCTAGAGGAGAAGTAAAACTAGATCTGAAAACTAAAAACTATGCAGAATGAATGTTGTTTTTGGTTTCTGCATGTTCCCTGGCTCTAGTCTACTTTTCTGGGCCGAAAACTGGGTCAAAATAGGGCCCAAAATCGCCCCCAGCGATTCTGTAGATTATGCAGATCGCGCACGTCATGCGATCACGTCATTCATGCGGACGCGTCGTCCATGCCTCCGCGTCACTTATGCTATTCCAATCCGCGCGGTCGCGTGAGCCATGCAGCCGCGTCACTGCGATTTCCTCTCTTTCGCGCGGTCGCGTGAGCCATGCGGCCGCATCACTTCTCGCTGGTCATCTCCTTAATTTCTTGTGTTCCTTCCATTTTTGCAAGCTTCCTTTCCAATCTCCAACTCATTCGTGCCCTATAAAGCCTGAAACACTTAACACACAGATCACGGCATCGCATGGAATAAAGGAGAATTAAAATACATAATTAAAAGTCCCTAGGAAGCAAGTTTTCAAGCATGTAATAAATTTAGGAAGGAAATATAAATGCATGCTAATCATATGAATAAGTGGGTAAAGATCATGATAAAACCACATAATTAAACACAATATAAACCATAAAATAGTGGTTTATCAACCTCGCCACACTTAAACATTAGCATGTCCTCATGCTTAGTTGAAGGAGATAAAATAAATGAGTAGGAACATGTGAAACTCATGCAATGAAATACAATCTATATATGCGAATGCAACTATATGATTCTTGTCCACTTGATCAAAAGTAAATAAGCTCTTCAAAACAATTACAAATCAAATTCCACTAACCCAATTCTTATAAAGCAAGAGCGGATAAAAATGCAAGAAGATAGCTCATGAAAGCAGGGAACATAATATTTCAAGCATTGAACCCTCACTGACGTGTATGTACACTCTAGTCTCTCTAGTGTATAGGGTAATTACTCTATCCTTCTCTAATCATACTTTCTAGTTTTTGTTCTTCTCCTAACCAATCAACAACATTTAATACACCAATGCAAACATCATGAGGTCTTTTCAAGGTTGTAATGGGGCCAAGGTGAGGGTAAGGATATATATATGGCTAAGTAAGCTTATAAATTGAATCTTTAATTAACCCAAGCTTTAACATAACCTATATATATTCTATGTAACTTTTAAAATTCATACCTAGCTACCCAGAAATTTCCTTTCACATTCCATACTCATGTTTCAACCTTTTATTTTAATTTTACCATACATGCATTGACCCTTGAATTCTTAATTTAACATTGGGGTAATTTTGTCCCCTTATTTATTTATTGAATATTTTTTTTTTCAACATAAACATAGCTTATCAATGCACATAGATTTTTAATTCTTATAGTTTCACATGAGTAGGTATCCAAATTCCCAATATATTATCATGACACATTCCCTTATTTTCTTTTGCTTCCACAATTTCCCATACTTAAATAGCACACACAATTCTATCTTAAGCTAACCAAAGATTCAATTTAGAATATATGATTGTTTTTCCGCTTAAGGCTAGTAATGTGGTAAAATATAGAACAAATGGGATTTAAAGGCTCAAAGTGGCTAACAAAGGTAATTGAAAGGGTAGGCTTAATTTGGATAACTAAGCTAAACAAATAATGGCCTCAATCATATGCAAACATATAAATATAATAAACATTAGACATATAGGATGAAACAAAATATAGATTACAATCATAGAGAAGTAAACACACAAGAATAAAATAATTATGGTTAAATAATGTAACCATTCATAAAGGCTCAAATCTCACAAGTTGTGTGTTCTTTAGCTCAAAAATCATGTTCCAAATACAACTTCAAGCAAATTTAACATAAAAGTTTTAATTAAAATCAGTGAAATTTTGTTCCAAAGATAGGGTCTTAGAAGAAACTTAATGTCTTTTCAATCAAGCAGAACATGCATGCAACTAATCTATTATTATGCAATTTATCCTATTCTACAAAAGAAAAATCTAACTAAATATCCTAATCTATTGGTGCTAGGGAAGAGAAATTACCTCCGAAAGTCAGGTACTGACCGACCTCCCCACACTTAAGGCTTTGCACCGTCCTCGGTGCCGTCTCTCAGGAACAAAGGTGGGTTGGTAGCAGTATCTCCATCGTCGGGGTCATCATGGCTCCCTGTGCTGGTAAAGGAAGTGGAGTCCGGGGTGTCTGAGTCCTTGAATTTTCCCATAATCAGCTCCTTGAGGTATGTGAATCGGCGTTTGTTATGGCACTCTCTCATCTTAGCTTTCTGTTCATGCCGATCCAACTTTTCAAGTATCTGATGGAGCAGTTGGGCTGTTGTAGGTGCCTGTGGTGTTGAAGAAGGAATATCTTCAACCGGTTCAGTAGGCTGGCTAATAGTGGCTGCTGGAAGTCGAAGGTACTTCCCGTTGGGGATATACTGATCATTTCGTGGAAGCATGGCTTTGGTGTCCCCAGCTCTGTAGGAGACTCCGACTGCTGAGATAAGATCTGAGACCAGGGCGGGAAAAGGTAAGTTGCCCGCGATTTGTACGTGTCCCATGGCATTCCGGATATGTCTTGGTAGATTCAGAGGTTGGTCTGTAAAGATGCACCATAGTAGAACGGCCATGTCCGCAGTGAAAGAGGACTCGTGAGTGCTCGAAAAGACGTAATGGGACATAATCTGTGCCCATACGTGAGCCTCCAAGGTAAGTGCTGAAGCCAAAATTCCCTTAGGGCGGGTACGATGGTATCCGTAGATCCATCTGCTGCCAGGTAGTGCGATAACTCTGAGAATGGCGTCCCAGTCAAATTGGTACATCTGGCGCTTGAGTGCGGCTTCTTGAAAGGCGTCCAATCCTTCTGGAACAGGGGAAAGACCTAGAGCTTTTTGAATGGCTTCTTCAGTAATGGGGACTTACTTCTGACGGACATAGACAGACTGCAGGATTGGCAGGTGGAAGTTGGAGTAGAACTCAACTACCCAAGAAAGATTGACCTGTCTTGGCTGTCTCTGTAGGAAACCCCATTGTCTTCGGGCAATTTGCGGCTCAACAAAAGTAGCAATATTGGGTGGGAGGAGAAGAAGGTATTCGTTATTGTAACTCCTTGCAGCCAGGATGGGGAACATCTGCTCACAGTAGCGATTGGGAAATCGCGCAGTGTCCTTTGCTGGGAAGGCTTTTTCTTTATCATCAACCTTTATGATCCTCTTAATCTTCTTTGTTGAGAGCTTTACCGCAGTTGAAGAGGGTTCTGCCACTAATGCTCTTTTTGCACCTCTTCTTGCTGGTTGTTTGGGGGTAGCTTTCTCCTTTCCTTTCTTGGTGGCCATCCTGAAAAAGGAAAGAGAAAGTAAATTAAATTTACAGGGGTAGAGCAAGGAAGAGGGTGGTGTAAGTGATAATCCATGCACAAGAAAGAAGAATGACGTTAACACATGGTTATAATCACATGGAAAAAGTCATCAATGGAAATATAGCAAGTGCATATGGGGACAAATAAATGCAAGGGGTTTATTGGCATGCAGGCAAAGGCATGAGTAGCATAGATCAAGCATTCAATGTCCAATTTAAGTATCTTATCACTCGTAACTAACCATCACGTTTGTATTGACAATTAAATTCAATGAATAAAATAGTAAAAGGGAATTTGTGAAAAGCAAGCATTGAATATTAGAGTAGAAAAATGTAGAGAAGTTCATAATGCCATATGGGCTTTTTCACAAACTCATAGCATGCATGTAGAAGAAGCTCTTGAAAATAAGAATTTGAACATGCAAGTAATCCCTTAAAAAGTAATATATAATTGTCAAACAAATTCACAACAATCCACAAGCATATAATAATAAATAATAACTCACATAAATTGATAATACCAAGTAAAAAGGAAAAAGAAAGAAAAAGAAAATATGAATAATGAAGGTAAAAAGAAAAGAAAAGAAGATGACATATAAAAATAAGAAGAATAATAGAAAAGTAAGGAGGGAAGGAGAAAAAAAAAACCTTGTTAATGGGGATGAGAGAGAGTAAAAAGTGAGAAAGAAGGAAGAAGGGAGGAAGGGAGGGAGAAGAAATAAGGAGGGAAAAGGGAAAATAGGATTTGGGGAGAAAAAGATACGATAATTGGCAAATTAGGAAAACTGTGCGGCGCAAGCGACGCAGTTGCGTGGGGCACGCGATCGTGCGACTTGCGCTTAAACTGAATGACGCGGTCGCGTCGGTCACGCGGTCGCGTGACCCGTTTTATGCCATTGGCGCGAAGGCAGCCGCGCACTCGCACAACTCTCTGTTCAAAATCATTAAATGCCAAATTTTGGGTGACGCGATCGCATGGGGCATGCGATCGCGTGAGTGGTCAATTATTGGGGTACGATGCGGACGCGTGGGGCACGCGTTCGCGTGAGAGGGACTGCGCGTCTAGCGCCAGTCCAGCACCACTCTAGCACAACTTTCGGGTGTGGCACCACTTTGACGTCGAAATCCTGGTCACGCGGCCGCGTGGGGCACGCGGTCGCGTGGGGGGCCATTATTCCCATATGACGCGGTCGCGTCGGCGACGCCGTTGCGTGGGACGATTTGTGCCATTGGCACGCCTCCAGCCACGCTCTCGCGTGACTCTCTGTTCAATTTATTATTCTCTCCCACACCTACGACGCGGACGCGTCAATGAGGCGGTCGCGTCGCGTGATTTTTTATATTTTTTTTTAAATAAAGGTATGTAAATGCAGATGCACGAAAGGTACTAATGAAGAGAAGAGTTATTGAATAAGAAAACTAAAAATAAAGAAAAGAACGATCATACCATAGTGGGTTGTCTCCCACCTAGCACTTTGCTTTAACGTCCGTAAGTTGGACGCTCCACTAGCTCAGTCTTCGGCTATGTGGGGATCTTCCAAGAGGAAGATCTCAAGCTCCTTGTTTTTCTTCAGTTTATCGCCATGGTACAGCTTTAAACGATGTCCATTAACTTTGATAGGTTCAGAGCTTGAAGGATGACTTGGGTGATAGTCCCCGTACGGTTCGGCCTTCTCTACTCTGTATGGACCTTTCCATCTCGATCTCAACTTGCCTGGCATGAGCCTCAGTCGAGACTTGTAAAGGAGGACTAAGTCCCCAGGTTGGAACTCTTTCCTCTTGATGTGCTGATCATATACAGCCTTCATCTTCTCCTTGTATAGTCTTGAGTTCTCATAAGCTTCTAGGCGAAGGTTCTCCAGTTCCTGCAGTTGCAACTTCCTTTCAGCTCCGGCTTTTTCAATTCCCATGTTGCATTCCTTTACTGCCCAAAAAGCTTTGTGCTCAACTTCAACAGGGAGATGACAAACTTTTCCATAAACTAAGCGGAAAGGACTCATCCCAATGGGTGTTTTGTATGCTGTCCTGTATGCCCAGAGTGCGTCTTGTAGCCTGGTGCTCCAATCTCTTCTATGAGTTCTGACTATCTTCTGCAAGATATGCTTTATCTCTCTATTTGACACATCGGCTTGCCCATTAGTCTGAGGATGGTAGGCTGTTGCAACTTTATGAATTATCCCATGCTTCTTCATTAGTCCTGTTAGTCTCCTGTTACAAAAATGGGTGCCTTGATCGCTCACGATTGCTCGTGGTGATCCAAAGCAACAAATAATATGGTTTCTCACAAAAACAACAGTGTTAGCATCATCATTGCGGGTAGGAATTGCTTCCACCCATTTGGAAATGGACCCATAAAGTCAATGTCCCAAACATCAAAAATTTCACAGAAAAGCATAATCTGTTGAGGCATCTCATCCTTTCTGGATATATTACCAAATTTCTGGCATGGGAAACAAGATCTACAAAATTCAGCAGCGTCCCTAAAAAGAGTAGGCCACCAGAATCCACAATCTAAGATTTTTCTAGCAGTTCTTTGAGGGCCAAAATGTCCTCCACTCTCAGATGAGTGCCAGGCCTCTAAGATGGACTGGAATTCTGATTGAGGCACACACCATCTAATTACCTGGTCAGTGCCACATCTCCATAAATATGGGTCATCCCATATATAATATTTAGACTCGCTTTTCAGCTTGTCCCTTTGATGCTTAGAAAAGTTTGGAGGAAAAGTGCGGCTAACTAGATAATTAGCTACAGGTGCATACCAGTGGACTATCTCAGATACTGCTTGCAGGTTATCAAATGGGAAATTATCAGCTATAGGAGTGGAGTCATCTGTAATGTGCTCAAGGCGACTCAGGTGGTCTGCCACTAAATTCTGGTTACCACTCATATCCTTAATTTCTAAAATTCTTGTAATAGCAGTATCCAACGTATAAGCCTTATTTTGGATTCATTTTTAGCTAATAGATACCTTAGAGCTACGTGGTCTGAATACACTACTACCTTCGTACCAAGTAAATAGGCTCGAAATTTATCCAGAGAAAAAACAATAGCAAGAAGCTCTTTCTCAGTAGTAGTGTAATTTGATTGAGCGGCATCTAATATTTTAGACGCATAAGCAATAACAAAGGGGTCCTTACCTTCATGCTGAGCCAATGCTGCTGCTACTGCATGGTTGGAAGCGTCACACATTATTTCAAATGGTTGGCTCCAGTCTGGTCCTCTTACAATTGGGGCTTGAGTCAATGCGGTCTTCAGCTTATCAAACGCTTGTTTGCAATTTTCACTGAACTCGAACTCAATATCTTTCGACAGTCATCTGGATAGGGGAAGTGCTACCTTACTGAAGTCCTTAATGAATCTCCTGTAAAAACCTGCATGGCCAAGGAAAGAACGGACCTCCCTCACAGAAGAGGGGTAAGGTAAACTAGAAATAACATCCACCTTTGCTGGATCTACAGAAATGCCAGTATCAGACACAACATGTCCTAGTACAATCCCTTGTTTAACCATAAAGTGACATTTTTCAAAATTTAATACAAGGTTTGTACTGACACATCTATCTAATACTCTAGATAATCTATCTAAGTAAAGGCTAAAGGAATCGCTGTATACACTAAAATCATCCATAAAAACCTCCATACAGTCCTCAATAAGATCAGAGAAAAGACTCATCATGCACCTTTGGAAAGTAGCTGGTGCATTGCACAAGCCAAAGGGCATTCTCTTGTAAGCATAAGTCCCAAAAGGACATGTAAAAGTGGTCTTTTCTTGATCCTCATGAGCTATATGAATCTGGAAATAATCTGTGTAACCATCTAAAAAACAATAATGCGATTTACCTGACAGGCGATCCAGCATTTGATCAATGAATGGAAGAGGATAGTGATCCTTACAGGTTTCTTGGTTGAGGCGTCTGTAGTCAATGCAGACTCTCCAAGCGTTCTGAACTTTGGTTGTTAGGAGCTCTCCATGCTCATTCTTCACTGCAGTGACTCCAGACTTCTTTGGCACCACTTGTACTGGACTTACCCATTCACTGTCTGAGATGGGATAGATGATATCTGCCTCTAGTAGTCTGGTCACTTCCTTTTTCACAACCTCTAGGATAGTGGGGTTCAGTCTTCTCTGGGGTTGACGGACAGGTCTTGCTCCCTCTTCTAAAAATATCCTATGCTCACAGACTTGGGGATTGATGCCTACTATGTCTGCCAAACTCCAACCAATTGCCTTCTTGTGCCTCCTCAGCACACCAAGTAGCTGCTCTTCCTGTTGAGAAGTGAGTTCCCTTGCAATGATAATCGGAAACTTCTGCCCATCTTCAAGGTAAGCCTATTTGAGGTGTGGAGGAAGGGGTTTTAATTCTAACTTCTGATCATGTTCAGGCTCTGGGTTGTCTGGAGCTGGTAATAGTGGTAAGGCACTATCATTGTCCTCTGAGAATGTCCCTACACTTGGACCTTGTCCTGTGTGCTTCTCTTCAAATTCCTCCTGGTGAACTTCAGCCACGATTTCATCTATAATGTCACACTGGAGGATAGAATGATCCTCCGGAGGATGCTTCATAACTCCATTCAGATTGAAGATCACTACTCGGCCATCTATTTCAAAAGAGTATCTTCCTGAAAAAGCATCCAATTTAAACTTTGAGGTCTTCAGGAATGGTCTTCCGAGTAAGATTGATGATGGCTTATCTGAGGCATTCTGGGGCATCTCCAGGATATAAAAATCAATGGGAAATGTGAGCCCCTTAATGCCCACTAATACATCTTCAGCAACTCCAGCCACTGTGATAATGCTTTTATCTGCTAACACAAAACGAGCTGCCGACCTTTTTAAGGGAGGGAGCCTCAAAATATCATATATAGACAAAGGCATTATAATTACACATGCTCCTAAATCACACATGCAATCAGAAAATACTACACCACCAATAGTACAATTAACCATACAAGGACCTGGGTCACTACACTTTTCAGGTAAACCTCCCATTAAAGCAGATATGGAACTTCCTAAAGGAATAGTTTCTAATTCATTAATTTTGTCTTTGTGGATACATAAATCTTTTAGAAACTTTGCATATTTAGGTACCTGTTGAATAACATCAAAAAGGGGAACAGTTACCTCAACTTTTTTGAATATCTCTACCATTTTGGGATCAGGTTCTAGCTGCTTCCTGGGCTTCCTTGCAAGTTGTGGAAATGGAATGGGAGTGGTGTCTTCTGCAGTATCTGCGCCTTTTAGTGCTTCCTCTTGTGGTTGCACTTCTTCTTCTTCAGCCATGTCCTGTATGTCCTCTTCCTCTTCAACATCTTCTATTTCCACTACCTCTTCAGTTGAGGCGTGTTCTGGTGGGCTTGTCTCCTCCTGATTCCTCTCCTGCAGTGTGGTTCTGGACCTCAGGGTGATGGCATTAATACCACCCTTGGGATTGGGTAATGGTTGAGAGGGAATTCCACTGGAGCTCAAAGGTTGGTTATTGGAGTTGTTCATTGATCCAATCTGGGAGACAAGAGCCTGCAAAGTAGCGTTTAGAGCATTTAGAGAGGCATTAATGTTATTTTCTATGGTCTGCTATCTCCGATCAATAGATTGTAGTAAGTCATCATTGGCAGATGAAGAATGATAGGTGATTTGAGAGGTCTGCTGTAGGGTATTCTGTGGTCCTTGGGATTGCCTTAGGTGAGGTGCTCTGTAAGGCTGATTCTGATTCTGCTGCCTGTTGTTGTTGTTATTCCACCTTTGATATCCCTGATTATCTGTGCCTCCTCTGTTGTTGTTGTCCCTCCAATTCTGGTTAGAATTGTCCTGCCATCCATGGCTGTAGTTGCCACCTTGATTGTTCCCTTGGTTGGGGCGGTCATAGAAGTTATGAGTGGCTGCAACAGTGTTATCTTCCTGCTGGAGCTACGGACATTCATCAGTATAATGGCTGTAATCAGCACAGATTCCACAAACTCTTTGTGGGACTAACTGTTGGTTTTGCTGTGCTGGAGAAGGTTGAGCTTGCTGAACTTGTTGTTGATTCAATTGCATTTGCTTTAGCAAGTTAGTCATTTCACAGATACTCTGAGTTAGAACAGCAGTCTCTCTGCTAGAGGATACTTCTGCAACAGCTTTTGAACGGCCTTGTTTATGCCTGTGATTCTTAGTAGATTCAGCTAAGTCACTGATCAATTGCCATGCCTCATCAGTGGTCTTGTACTTTTTCATAGACCCATTGCTAGCACTTTCCAATGTGGTCTTATCTTGGGGCCTCATGCCCTGTGTGACATAACCGAGTAACACTATCTTGTCAATCATATGGTGGGGGCATGCTTCCAGAAGATTATTGAAGCACTCCCAGTATTCATAAAGCGTCTCAGATTCATCCTGAACAATCATGAAAATATCTTTCCTCAGTTTATCAGTAACTTCAGCTGGAAAGAACTTCTCCAAAAATTCTCTTCTGAGTGTATCCCAGTCGGATACAGTTGCTGCGGATTGAGTGTAGTACCACTCTCTTGCCTTTCCCTCAAGAGAAAACGGGAAAGCTTTCAGCAAAATTGAAGTTTCATCTGCACCATCACGCCTGATAGTAGAACAGGCTGCTTGAAAATCTCTCAGGTGCTTGATAGGCTCTTGAGCAGGCAAGCCATGAAACTTGGGCATCAAATTGAGCAGTGCGGTCTTTATTTCAAAGTCTGTAGCTACCGCTGGGTGATGCGCTTGAAACGGTTGTATTGAAAAATCAGGGGCTCCAGCCTCCTGGATAGTAACTCTTCTGGCTGCTGCCATGTTACCTGCACGTAAAACAACCAAATCAGTAGAACGGGGGCTGGTTTCTTTCTCAAGTGACGTTTCAGATCCCCCCTCAGAGAGGACTAACCGACGCCGAGCTTGCCTTATTCGTGAAATAGTTCTTTCAATCTCAGGATCGAATACTAGCAAGCTTGGGTCAAGAAGCGAACGCGTCATCCAATGAAAGAAACAAGCAACTCATAGTAGTAAAATAAAATAAAATGCAAATAAATAAAATCCAATCAATAACTTTAGCACTCTATTGCAACTCCCCGGCAACGGCGCCAAAAATTGATGTGAGCGGAAATTGGCGAGTTAAGAATGATTATAAAATATGCGTTGCAAGTATAGTTCTCAACCAACCAGAAATCCGCTTATCAATTTAGAAGGGTGTCACAAAAATTAAAATTAAAATACTGGGAGTATGAGTCCCAGGTCATCTCCCAACGAGTTGCAGAAAAGTATGCTATTTTATTAATCAGATGTTTTCAGAAAGGTTTGAGTTGAGTGGCAGAAAATTAAATTAGAGAATTTATATCAATTTAAATAAAAGCCTTGACTGGGAGTTGATTAGCTGGAAGCCCTATTCTTTTTGGAGTACTCTCAAGATCAATTGACAATTGAGGGTTATTATGTTTAGTTGTCCCTCACTAAGTAAGGGAAAGTCAAACAAGTTAGAATGCTATTTCTATCCACAAGTTCCAATCTGCTCTTGGGAAGATTGGTGTTAGTGACTAGAGAGCAATCCAACAATAAACCCATTTACAATCTTTCTCTTGAGCATCCTAACTCAAGGATTCCTTTCAATCAACTCCCCATCAAGTTAGGGAACTACTCGCTCATTGTAAATGTAAAATTCATAACATAAGAAAGGGAATTAAAGAAAGACATGATAAATAATGATCAAAAGATTAATTGAAAATAAAAGTAATTCTTGTATTAATAAATGCTAGAATAATCCAATAGTAAAATTAAGTAAATTAAGGAACATGGAAGAGTAAGAGACAAGTAAAGAGAACGAACTAGAATGTCGAAGTCTTGATGAGGCAATAACTCTTCTCAATATCCCAATGCAAAAACAATGAAAATAACAAATCCTAAAAACTATGAATGTGTAGAGAGAAAACCTAGAGGAGAAGTAAAACTAGATCTGAAAACTAAAAACTATGCGGAATGAATGTTGTTTTTGGTTTCTGCATGTTCCCTGGCTCTAGTCTGCTTTTCTGGGCCAAAAACTGGCTCAAAATAGGGCCCGAAATCGCCCCCAGCGATTCTGCAGATTATGCAGATCGCGCACGTCACGCGATCGCATCATTCATGCGGACGCGTCATTCGGCGTTTTGCTTCTCCACGCGGACGCGTCGTCCACGCCTCCGCGTCACTTATGCTATTCCAATCCGCGCGGTCGCGTGAGCCATGCAGCCACGTCACTGCGATTTCCTCTCTTTCTCGCGGTCGCGTGAGCCATGCGGCCGCGTCACTTCTCGCTGGTCATCTCCTTAATTTCTTGTGTTCCTTCCATTTTTGCAAGCTTCCTTTCCAATCTCCAACTCATTCGTGCCCTATAAAGCCTGAAACACTTAACACATAGATCACGGCATCGCATGGAATAAAGGAGAATTAAAATACATAATTAAAAATCTCTAAGAAGCAAGTTTTTAAGCATGTAATAAATTTAGGAAGGAAATATAAATGCATGCTAATCATATGAATAAGTGGGTAAAGATCATGATAAAATCACACAATTAAACACAATATAAACCATAAAATAGTGGTTTATCAGCCAGTATTTTTTTTAAAAAAAAAGTATCTATTGTTTTCATCTTAACCATGATTTAACTATATTCCTACAATTGAGAATTTACATAAATAAATATTATGAAAGGGTTAAATATTTTTTTCGTCCTTAAGATATGGAGTCAAAATCAAAATCGTCCTCGACCTTTTTTCCTTATTAAAATCATCCTCAACGTTCAAAAATACTTTAAAATCATCCTTTTTAATTTTTTAGACTAAAATACCCTTCATCATCATCTCTCCTTTTCACCCTCCTCACTGCACTGTTCCTCGGCCTCCTTGCTCCCCTCTCTCCACCCAAATCTTCAACAACAATAACAACACCAACTATTTTTTTTAATTTCAAAAAAATCAAACAAAGCTAACACAGAATCAATAACAACAATATATTCAGATTCAAAAATCCATCAATAACAACACCACCACATTCAAATTCAAGACAAAGAATTTAAAAAACCAATCTTTCAAACACGAGAGAGATAACACTGATTTCAGGAACAAATCGAGGGCTTTCTGCTTCTCCCCTCCCTCCCAATACATGAGTCCGACATCCACCATGGCGAGTGCAGACCCACGCGCCGCCGCCTTCTCAAACGGCTCCGAGCCTTTTCTACATTCTGCTTCACCCATGGGCTTCCGTGCTTGAACTTCTTCCCCCATCGGAGCAGCATCATCGCCTCCCTCAGCGGCCGCAACACCTCCCACCACGATTGGCACACCACCAACGCCACCTTCAGGGTTGGGTCATCAAACGACGCCACTATCTTCTCCATCATGTCATACGGTAGCGTCGAGAAGCCAGCGCCAAAGTCGGAAGGTGCAGCCGGTAAGGTAGGAAAGGGAGAGAGAAGCCAGTGCCAAGAAGCAACCACCGATGTTGGAAGGTCCCCACCCTCTTCTTCCTTTCCTTTTCTTTCTTCTCCCTCTTTTGTTCCTTTTCTTTGGAGGGTAATGGGTGGGTGGAGTGAGTACTGAGTAGTGATAATAAGCAAAGGGTATTTGTGTCATTTCAAAAATTATTATGTTTAAAAGGATGATTTTAAACGTTGAGGATGATTTTAATAAGAAAAAAAGGTCAGGAACGTTCCTTTTGACCCAAAATGTTAGGAACGAAAAAAGTACTTAACCCTATTATAAAACTTAGCAAAACTCAATTAATTTTATTTTTTGCAAATCAATAATATCAATATCACAAATAATTAACAATGAAAAAAATTAAGAAAATATATGCTAGGTTAACATTATAATTGTATAATTATCATCTTCAATTTTTTTTAAAAAAACTTAATTTATAATTATAAAATTATTATAAACTAAATAAATATATAAACTATTCAAAAAAATAATAAAAAAATAACTCACAGAAGAAAAAAAAATGAGAGATGATAATGAAAGATTACTTGCTATATATCCTTTGCAAAAAGAGGTGACCAGAAGTCGAGAAGAGAAGAATGATTGTTCTGCTTCTTTTTTGGTCTAGCGCTAAGAAAGAGAGAAGAAAGAAGGGATTTTTTATTTTTTGATTCAATTTGAAAATAACAAACATGTACATCAGATACTACATATGACTTATTAGGCTTCTTTTTTGCTTAAGGTTACAATTGATCTATGGCCCAAATCAAGCCTATAGAGTTTGAGGAGTGGAAATGCCATAAATTTTTTAATAGAGAGGCCACCATTTTTTTCATGTAAATTGACCAAGCTACCTTTTTAGATTAATATTTGGCTTAAATTTGTTATTTTGGCCATTGACTTCATCATCATCCTTTTTCATTTTCTAGTTGAGCTTCCTTAACATGTATATGTATGACTATATATTTTGCTTATATTTCTGTGACACTTAAGAATTCAATTAAACTTATGTTTTTGCTTACTATTAGTTATCCATATTATCTTAATTATATGTAATGTTTAGTGTGACAACATATTATATATCTTCTCAAATTAACGTAGAGTTGAATTGATTTTGTGATACATGAAAGAAAATATTGCCACTAATAGACATTTACCTCTATGATTTGATTAATTCAATTCAATTAAGAATGATTCTTTGACTATTTCTATGTAAAGTAGTACACTCTTATTACGTTACAACTAGAAATTTACTTGTGATGTTTGTTATTCAATAAAAAGAATAAAATTAATGGAAGTTTAAATAAAAATGTATCCCCTTCCTTCTCTCCCTCAAAATAATAAAAGATGTTATATTTTTTAAAAAGAGATAATGTAACAAGAGAAAAGACTTTGGCACAACTAAATGATTTTTCTTTGTGCCATCAATGAAAAAGTAAAAAAGAAGGAACAGAAAAAAAAAATCATCAAAAATAGAACTTTGCTAGCAGATAAAAAAATAATCAGCAAACATCAAAAGATAACCATAAACTAAGAGCAACAGTGAGGATATCAACTCACTAACATGGATTCAGGTGTTCTAACTCATGCTGTTATTATGTGATAGTAATAAATTTTAAAATCTTTTATTAATAATTTAAAATAGTTTTTAAATTGATAACAAAACAAAAACCAACACGATATTTATGAAAGATGGAGAAATCAAGACTCAAAAGTTCGAATAGGATGTTCAACATTTGGTGTGTGAGGTGGTAGGATACCTGTAAAACACTTCGGTACTTAAATTAAAATATATCTGAGGTAGAAGATAAAAGTTTCTGAAAATTATAAGATTTGAGGCTTGAGGAAGTCATGAACTCTCATTATATATTTATAAGTATGTCTGAAAATAGACAGGGTATGGTAAGTTTAAACTCCACCTTAACTCTACCTATGGATTTATATTCTCTCTCAAACTCAACCTACAATATTTTGTAAATTGAAAATCTCTCAATTTTAATACTATCCACACTCTAAAGTTCTACACTCAACTTTATCCGACTCAACCCGCAATAAATCAATTTTTTTCCATCAAACATAATATTTAAACATTTCGTAATTCATAAACATACTAATAAAATATAAAATATAAAATTAAGTCCATATTAAAATTAAAAGTAACAAAATTATAATAAAATCTATATTAAAATTACAAAAAAAAAAAAGATAACGTGATTTCGATCTCCATTAATTTTATTTTATGTATAATAATTTTTAATTATATACTATAATATATCAAGAGTGCAGAGAGGGTTAATAAATCTAAATCCGCACCTAGATCTTACTCGCAGTTGCAGTTCAATTCTGTTCTACTTTAAATTCAATTTACTGCAAATCAAGTTGTCAGTCTTATTTAAACAAATTGAATGGAATTAAATACTTACAAATAGAATTAGTATTATCATTTCTACTATGTAGTGGTCGAAATTCGTAACTCTCAATAAGGATAACGGGATTCATTTCCTTAATATTTGATCCGGTAGAAGGTATCCTTCCCATTTTCATGAGATTCTCTATTTATTGTTGCTGGAGTCATGGGCCTTTTGTGGGGCTGCTCTTGATGTTTGGCACATATAGGGCTTGTCCCGAACAAATTAATTATTTCACAGATCAGACTTATTAGCCAATAAGTGGCTCTTCCAAATTCCAAAGATTCTCCCCCACAATCTAAGTATTCTCCTACTGCTTTATTCAATTTCTAGGTGTTTTAGCATTTCTCTTTTCTCAAATAACCGAAACTCTACTTGGCTTGCACATGCAAAAGATACAAGACTTTACACGGTTAAAGAAACTCAAGCTTACTTAGCTTTAACCTATTCAGGAGCAAGTTTGGCATCACCCCCTCATTATAGTAGCTATCAGAAGTGTTTTCAACCAATAATTCATTCCTTTATAGCTACCATACCATTTATTTTGCATGCACAGAACCTAGCTAGTCCTGTTTCATAAACCCAACATACACTAAACTTTCCCACGTTGATTTGCCTAGTTGGGCCATAATAGAAACATTTTGTAATAGCGTGCACAGTGCACACTATGGAATATGGATGATTATTAAGAGAAAAAAGATATGTTGGATGTCAGTGAACATTAATTAGCAAAAACTTATTCAATCTGTGAATTGATGGCGAGCTTTGACACCTTTTGTAGCAACATACATAAGCTGTCTTGAAATAGTTATAACATTGGAGGGTGCTCCTACTCCACCGAATCGTTTTCCATACAAGCCTACCACTTGATAATACAAAAAGACATGTGGGCCGGATCAAAAAGTCTTCCTGCCAATTATTTGATGGGCTGGTGACGTCACAAATTCATTTTAAGATGGGATTGAAATTGAGGAATTTTTTTAAATAAATAAAATAAATGTTTTATTTACCAAAATAAACTATTTATACTTTTATAGCATTTTGACCAAAATGCATCGGATTTCTTATTTTGTTTAGAATCCCGCTAGGGAGCTAATGAGCAATTTTGATAATGTGTATAATGGGTTGGTTATTTAGCCCAATAAAGATAAATAATAAATTCAAAAACTCTCATTCAATTATTTCATATCAAATTTCAAATTTTAAATCCCTCAATTTCAAATGTCAAATTTTTAAAAAAATCAGTTAGTTATTTTAAAAAAATAACCATCTAAAATCCTAATTTACTAAAGCATTTTACTCTAATACTCTCTTCTTTTTCAATCGGCGGCCACCCCACCTTCATCAATAATCATCCCATTTCACCGTCGCTACTTAGCTTATCACACGCCACTCACTCTTATTAAAAATAACCATCCACTTAAGGATAAATATAAGGTTTAATTACTCTACAGGTCCCTATAGTTTTACCGAATTTTCAATTACGTCCCTATGCTTTTTTCTTTTCAATTGGGTCCCTGTACGTTAATTTTTTTTTTCAATTAAGTCCCTGTTAATGTTAAATGTTAAAAAAATGTTAGCGAATTGTGAAATTACTTGTATACCCTTAGGGACCCAATTGAAAAGAAAAAAAATATAGAGACCTAATTGAAAATTCGGTGAAACTATAAATATTCAATGAAAGATATTCCTATAATCCCTATTTAATAATTTTACAACATGAAAGATATTCCTATAGTCCTTTTTATTTTGTCACTATCATTCTTTTGCTTATTTATATACAAATTGTACCAAAAATACCATTTTTTTTTACTTTCAAAATACCTTATCTTAAGAACATACAACAAAAAGAAAGGGATAAAATAAAACAGAAATAGTAGTAATCAATATATGTAAAATTCAGTTTTTATCATTCAAGTATTTATTATGATGATGTAACATTTTACATTTGTGTGGATTTATGGAATATAGTTTGTGTCTTTATCATATCATGGTACACCATAGAAAATCACAAGACTATATAGTTTGTATTATTGAAATTTGAAATCTAAAAACGAAAACCATAGAAAACGTAATTTTTAGTGCAATACAAATAATATAGAAATCAGTTATTGTGTTGCAGCCTCCCATACTCTGAATTAGTAGTATAAGATTAACAATAACATTGATAACGGTCAATTTCAAAGCTGAAAAAGATTCTGAAAGAGCAGACTTGAGTTCATCAGGTATCCCAACAAGATAGTCCTTTTCACCAAATACTTCAATCAAAGTTTGGTATCCTGCTTTCGAAACAAAAGAAGTCAGAATAAAATCATCTTTGTGAGATCCATTCATCTCTTTGGGGTTCTTCGGGCACTTCCATATACACCTCCATATACCCATCACTAAAAATAAAAAATGCATAACTATATTTAACACATTTCTATTCGCAGCTTTTACATGCAACACCTATATAACATATAATCTCAAATATACAGCATTTCAATCAACCATGGATGTATTGAAACCATTATGATAAAAAAATAATGAATAATCTTATCTCAATGAAGTTAACAATGGCATTCAAGTTAGATCCCAGAGCTGATAGCGATTCTAAAACCATTACATACATTGTACCTGGGGAGAAGATAAACAAAAGCAACCAAGTCTCAGAACAATTCAAAAGTAACAAAATATCTTTTTTATCTTATTGAGGCATAGAACAGTTTTAACCACAATTATAATCTTAATCCACATCATTTAATTACAATAATCCATATAGAATTAGTGACATTAATTCGCATACCCAGGAGGATTCTTGACATCTTCATCATTTTGAGAGGAATCACCAACAACAACAGAAAAATCAGGTTGATGAATCATAGTGGTGACAAGAGTAGCATCTTCCCCAAAAATAACAATGGCATTACCAGCAGCAACTGGGGTAGCACCAGCAGGGAAATTACCACAAAAGAACAAAAATTAAAAACCATAAACCCTTGATTCAGTTTTCTCACGCTCAAATTTCACCATTTATCCAGAAAACAGAATACACGAAGGAGAATTAGGCACATTGCAGTGAAATTTAAAACCCTAGAGACGCGAAATTGAAAAGGCTACTTAAGAGAATTATGTAACATGAAGTGAGAAAGGGTGCGAATTGGGGATCTTTGAGAATGTTTTTCCATTTCCCTTCCCCCCAAATATTCTAGCCCATGCCCTATATCATGAAACTTGCGACCATGATATATGTCTATGGTAAAATCCGAATCCATCACTACATTAAAAAAGAGAAACAGAATCCTAATAAAACAGCATCATCACAGCAACAACAATCAACAATCAAGAATAAACTAAATTTATCATCAGCAAAATTAATTTATATGTCAATTCACCAATTAAAAAAATTTCTGTACATAAATATCCATATTGTAAACCCTAAACAAACCATTATATCAAAACAATCCAAAAATCAATGCGGGGAGATCGAACAGAAGCACAATGCGGGGACGGGAGGCCAGGCGAGGCGAAGCACCGTGAGGGACAGCGACGGCTTGGACCGGCAAATGGTGTAGAAGACCTCCGAACAGAACAAAGCAGAGCAGACCAGCGTAGAGAAGGAGGAAACGGACAGCAGACCACCAAGTGTCCATTGCAGATGATGCCAGAGACGGATGACAACGACGGACCGACGCAGGAGACGGCAGTGGACGCGATCTCTAGAGAGCAACTTAGGGTTTTTTTCCTTTGGGATAAAATGCAAGGGGTGCTTTTGGTATTTTGGAAAAATTAATGTTTGTTCAGCTAGCTACTCCAACCAAATGACAAGAATATTCGGTTTTTACCAAGAATATTCTGTTATCTTAAACATTATTCTCACGGCAGGGACTTAATTGAAAAAAATTAACGTATAGGGACCCAATTGAAAAGAAAAAAAAGTATAGGGACGTAATTAAAAATTTGGTGAAACTATAGGGACCTGCAGAGTAATTAAACCTAAAAATAATCATCCGCATACCTAATGAATTGAACATCTAACATATTTTAATTATATATAACTAAACCCAATCCAATCAAAATAATCATCTACATAAAAATTAAAATAACTATCCGCATACGTACTAAAATGACCGCCTTAAATTGAACATTAAAATAGAAGAAGATGAATAAACAGAAGAAACAACTATGATCATCCAACAATTTAATTTTTATTAAAAAAAGGAAAAATGTATAATTTGACACGAGTCTTATGATTTAATGTAACCATAAAACTGGAAAAACAAAAAATAAAAAAAAAGCTTGAACAGATGAGGAGACATGAATGAGAATAAAAAATAAGCAATTGAGTGTTTGATTTGATATTGTCTTCAAGCACGCGTGGTGCCGTCGAAGCATGCGATGTACGTTCCCCACACCATCGGTAGGTACTCGGTGAAGCGTTTCAAGAAGGAACAGTGCCCGATCGTTGAGAGGCTCACTAACTCCCTCATGATGCATGGAAGAAACAATGGTAAGAAGCTTATGGCTGTTAGAATAATCAAACACACCATGGAAATCATTCACTTGCTTACTGACCAGAATCCTATCCAAGTCATCGTTGATGCCATTATCAACAAGTAGTGATTGTTTGTCTGTAGATCTATGGATTTTTATTGCTATGAACAACGGTGTCATTAAGCTTTTAGCGGCGTATGCTCCTGGAGGGCGGGACATCGCTGACCGCGAAAAGGGGATGGCGCTGCTTCGGGAGAGGAACGGCGGTGCTGAGGTTTGGGTTACCTGGTCGCCAGATGGTTGCCGCCGACTATGAGGAGGGAGGGGGGACAATGAGGCACAGAATGGGTGTAGGTAGCTGATGGAGGGTGACGGCTCTGCTAGGGTTTGGGTGTAGGGACTATATGTAGTGTGAATGAATTTAACTACTAACTAATTTTTTAAATTTCAAAATCTGAATTTAAATAATTATTAAATAATTAATTAAAAATCTTATTTTAATTTTTAAAATGCCTTCCTTTCTAAACCCATTGTACACTAAAACCATTGGCTCTCCATACTTTCTCTTTTGTTTATAGTGTCAACGAGATAAGATTACACGTATCTTGTCCACACTGTAAACGAGATAAGACACAAGACAACGTGACTGCACGTTTGTACACGTGTTGTGTAAAGCTCTTATCTCATTTACACTGTAAACGAGATAAGAGTGGAGGAAGCCTAAATATGCATTTCATCCATAGCTACCATTAAGAGCTTTTCACTTCCATTTTTTGGCCTTTTCTCCCATTTTTACCCTTTTTCTAATCATATTTTTGAATTACTTAAAGAATATGGCTGATAATCACGATGCAGACATTAACAGATTGAACGCAATTTGTCACATTGCAGGGGCAGTTGACTTTGAAGTTGATGTTGTTTTTTATTTTATGTTTATGTTAAACCATAGATGTGTTGCCATATTTAGGGTACTTTTATGGAGTGATTGAAAAATGGCACAGTCACATGTGTCCACCATCAAGCGAACACAGAACGACCCCTGCGACTAACCTTCGAAACGCTCCAACTCCTCAACCAGGAACACAGAAGCCCGCCTGTCGCAGTGAGTGACACGCATCTTCGATATTCCCTCTCGTTCTTCTCAATAGCAGCTATTAGCCATTGTGAAAACTGATTACCTGCTACTAGCTGTACGTCTGCCTCTTGTCCCTTCTTGACGAACAACTGCTGCAGCCTCTCGTAGGTGCATCGCACGATAGCTGATATCGGTAGATAGCGTGTACCCTTAAGAATAACATTCATGCACTCGGAGAGGTTCGTCGTCTTCTGTCCAAATCGGCAACCGCCATTGTAGTGTTGTAGCAGATCTCTTTGTTGAACCTACCAGCCCAATTGCAAAGGCTACAAGAAGGATATTGCTGTTACCATCTTGTGCCACTGTAATAAGCAAAATACCACCATATTTCCCATAAAGATGCATTCCATCGACGGAGACGAACGGCTGCAATGCTTAAAAGTCTCCATCAGGCAGGGAAGGCCCAAAATATCTTATCAAACATGCTGCAATCATGCACCATGAGGTGCCCATCATAGTACGTCCAACATTGATCTCACACATCGTTCCAGAACAAGAACTCTGCAGGGATTGCAGCAACCTCTGTACCTTATTGTACGACTCCTCCCAATCACCGCATATCTAAGCAATCGCTTTTGTTTCGCCATCTAGACCTTTCTATACGAGGGTTTGAAGTGATAGTTTTGCCTAACTGCACCTTGTAGAACAGAGATGTTGATGGATGGGTTGGATTGTATTAACGGGGGGATGACACGGCAAATGAGACTACTGTCTAACTGTTGGTGGTCTTGCAACATGGTGAGTGCTAAATACGTGTGCGCTCCTCCCACTGATGCACGAAATTGTGATCACACTTTTCACAACTCCGCACAACTAACCAGCAAGTACACTGGGTTGTCCAAGTAATATCTTACGTGAGTAAGGGTCGATCCCACAGAGATTGTCGACTTGAAACAAGCTATGGTTATCTTGTAAATCTTAGTCAGGAGATTAATGATAAAAATGATTTTGCTTATGAAAAATAAATAACATGAAATAAATGGTACTTGTGATTCAGTAATGAGGAACAGGTTGAGGTTCTGGAGATGTTCTGTCGTCTGGATCTCTGCTTTCCTACTGTCTTCTTCTCCAAACATGCATGGCTTCCTTCAATGGCAAGCTATATGTTGGTGGATCACCGTTGTCAATGGCTACCATCCGTCCTCTTGGATGAAAAATACCAGGCACGGTTTCTGTACGGCTAATCAACTGTCGGATCTCTCGTCTCAGATGAAAAATACCAGGTACAGCTACCGCACGGCTAATCATCTGTCGGTTCTCACTTGTGTCAGAATAGGATCTCTCTATCCTTTTGCACACTGTCACTGTGCCCAGCATTCGTGAGTTTGAAGTTCCTAGCAGTCACCCCATTCCAGATCCTACTCGAAATACCACAGACAAGGTTTAGACTTTCCGGATCTCAGGAATGCTGCCAATTGATTCTAGCCTCTACCACGAAGGTTCTAATCTCACGGACTCGGTCCGTGGATTAGAGACCCAAGAGATACGCACTCAAGCTGTCGCCCAATGACTACGTTGAGCTCAGGTAGAACGGGAGTGGTTGTCAAGCACGCGTTCATACATTTGAGAATGATGATGAGTGTCACAGATCATCATATTCTTTATATTAAAGTACGAGTGAGTATCTTAGAACAAAATCAAACGTGATTGAATAGAAAACAATAGTAATTGCATTAATTCATTGAGACACAGCAGAGCTCCTCACCCCCACCTATAGGGTTTAGAGACTCATGCCGTAGAAGATACAATATGAAATGTAAAATGTCATGAGTTGCCAAAATGAATCTCTAAAAGTAGTTTTTATACTAAACTAGTAACTTAGGTTTACAGAAAATGAGTAACTAGGTGTAGATAGTGCAGAATTCCACTTCCGGGGCCCACTTGATGAGTATTTGGGCTGAGCTTTGAAGCTTTCACGTGCATAGGCCATTCTTGGAGTTAAACACCAACTTGGGTGCCAGTTTGGGCGTTTAACTCCAGTTCTGGCGTTTTACGCCAAAAAAGAGTCTTTGGCTGGCGTTTAACACTATTTTGGGCCATCAAATCTCGGGCAAATTATGAACCATTATATATTGCTAGAAAGCCCAAGATGTCTACTTTCTAACGCAATTGAAAGCACGCCAATTAAGCTTCTGTAGCTCCAAAAAATCCACTTCGCGTGTAGGAGGGTCAGAATCCAACAGCATCTGCAGTCCTTTCTCAACCTCTGGATCAGACTTTTGCTCAGATCCCTCAATTTCAGCCAGAAAATACCTAAAATTACAGGAAAATACACAAACTCATAGTAAATTCCAGAAATGTGATTTTTGCATAAAAACTGATAAAAATATAATAAAAAGTAACTAAAACATACTAAAAATAATGCCAAAAAGCGTATAAATTATCCGCTCATCACCCACCCTACACACCTCCCTAACGAAATAGAACAATCGTGATTGACAGGAACAACAAGAATAACAATGACAATTGAGAATATAGAACACAATGAAACTTCAACTTACTAGTATCCGAGATTCTGTCAGAGAGCCAAGGGTAGCCTGCTTCATGTTATCGGCAACACACATGGTACTTTAATCAATCCGATTCCACTACTCAGTATTCAGCACTTCTATGAATGCTGTAATTCTTCACACCCTGCATTACTGTATCTCTGATTTTGAATCTATGGCCAATCCGAAACTCTACACCACCATCTAAGTTGTAATCGTTGGCTCTGGTTGGAAAGAGAACATGGCCACCGGCCTCTTGTTGGCTCTGGTTGCTGAATTCTACTACTTATTGCTTTGAAATAAGAAGAACAATAATATTCAGGTTGAAGAGTGACGAGAGGATTTTTACCAGTAAAGAGATTCATGGAAACAGTTGCGTTGTAGATATAGTCTCTAAACCGACAAAAATCCCTTCGTACAAACGTTTTGGGTGTCACAAGTAACAAACCCCTTTAGAAATTGTTAACCGAGTATTCAAACCTCGGGTCGCTTCTCAAGGAACTGCGAGGCAGTATGTTCTTATTATTGGCTATAAAGGTTGTAATCGGGGTTTAGAAGATGAGAAGCAAGTAATTTAAATGACAAGTGAAGTAAATGGTAATTAAAATAAATAAATACTATAAAGCAGACTTTTGGCAAGGTAAGAGAAGTTGGAGGTCCAACCTTTTGAAAATTCTAAATCGAATGGATTCGGTCTTATACATACGCGAGGAAGGTAATCAAAAAAGAAAGAAGATGAGTTCTTATTGAGTCTCATTTTCTATGTAAAAGAATTAAGTGAAAATAAATTAGAAACTGACGAGTTATCTCTCTCAACTATAATGAAAGTTGAATCTAAACTCCACTTGATCAACCTGTACTAGGGCAAGGGAAAGTCAAGGGACTAATTAAATTGACCTTTGAATCCTATTTATTTCCTAAGAAAAGGTTGGGATTACTCAAGTTCAGCTCAATTAGCAAGATAACGATTATCAATTATGTTGAGTTTAATAACTGTTGAGTTACTGAATTCTTAACCAGAACCAAAAGGGGAAAAAGTAAAATTGCTGGAATAATAAAATTATCCTTAGATGGGAAGCAATGGTAACTTAAATCAAAGAAAACAATCATAAACTGAAAATACCTCAATTATCATTAATTCAAATAACAGTCTGTAACATGGAAGAATTCTTAAATCAAATTATAATAATCAATTCAAATGTTGGAATAAATAAATAAAAGTAAAACTAAATTAAAAGAACATTAAACTTGGGATCCAGAGTTACTCTTAAAACAAGAAGAAATCCTAAATCCTAAAAGAGAGAGAGAAGATCTCCCTCTCAACTAAATCTAAATCATTGAAAGGTAAAATATGTGAGCTCTCTTCGAATGGGTGCATTCCCATACTTTATAACCTCTGGTCTATGCTGTCTGTACTTGGATCTGGGCCAAAAAGGGCTTCAGAATTCGTTGGGGGCGCATTCTGTAAATTCTGATGCGTGGCCTCTGTCACGCGGTCGTGTCATTTGGAGCTTTTCCTTGCCACGCGGTCGCGTCAGTCATGCGACCGCGTCATATGCGTTCTGCTTAAGGCGCGCAGTCGCGTCAGTCATGCGGCCGCGTCGCTGCTGATTCGTGCTTGGCACGCGATCGCGTCGTCCATGCGATCGCGTGGATACCAGTTTCCTTAAAGCTCCGTTTTGCTTTCTCCTTCCATTTTAGTATGTTTTCTTTTCCATCCTTTAAGTCATTCTGCCTTAGAAAATCTGAAACTACTCAACACACTGATCACGGCATCGAATGGAAATAAAGGTAATTAAAATAATTAATTTTTAAAGCTTAGGAAACATGTTTTTCACAATATGACATAATAAGGAAGGGAAAGTAAAATTATGTAATTAATGTGAATAAGTGGGTGAAGGATTGTATAAATCACTCAAATTAAGCACAAAAGAACTCATGAAATATGGGTTTATCAACCTCTCCACACTTAAACACTAGCATGTCCTCATGCTAAATCCAAGGTAAATAATTAAGGTTAAAGTGATGGAATGTCATGCAATGCAACCTAATTTGAATGCAACTACCTAAATGAATGATGCATCATGCAACTCTAATTTATTCACTCATATATAAAGCTTACATGTAGCCAAGTTAATTCATATTCTCAAGGAGTTATGTATATATATAGCCAACCCTTAAGTAATAAAGTATTTTAGCAAATGAGATGGGAAAGAAAACATTGTACAAACTTGCAAAACAATTAGTAAATTTAAGCACAGATATATGTTGATGAGTTATTGAACCCTCACTGGATTTTGTGTTTACTCTCTAGTCACTCAGTGTTTCTTGGGTTTATTCACTCTATTTTTCTTTTTATTCTTAATTTCTATGGCTTTGTTCTTCATCTAACCAATCAACAATTATAGAATAAAGTCATACCAAAAAGTCATGAGGTCTTAATTAAGGTTGTAATGGGGCCAAGGTAAATGTAAGGATTTATGTATAGGGTTAAGTGAGCTAATAAGTGAATCCTTAATTAGACTAAGATTTCACCTAACATACATATTTAGTAAAACAAAATCTCTTTACCTATTTTCCTATATTTTCCACTTATTGTTACATGCTCATGTTTCACTTTTTTTGCTTTTTCTATTCCATGTGCATTGCTTTTATTTTGCATTGGGAAATTTCTTTTGGATCCCATTTTATTAAATGCTGAAAAATAACTCTTTTTTTTACACATGGTAATTGAATTACTTAGATTTTTTTTTTCATGAACATGCTTCCCAAATTTATTTTATTTCTTTTAACTTCTCTTACCTTTTTGTTTCTATCATCCATGTTCCCAAAAGGTTTCCTACATTTAACTCTATTTATAATTTCCTATCTTAAGCTAACCAAGGATTCACTTGGGGTTTTCTTTTGTTTTTTTGCTTAAGGCTAGTAATTTGGCTAAATAGAATAAAGGGGTTTTAAAAGGCTCAAGGGGGCTAACAAGGGTGATGTAAAAAGTAGGCTAATTTGGGGTGAGTGAGCTAAAATCAAATGATGGCCTCAATCATTCTCTTGGTATGTATCTATTCTATATTCTATAATTGGACATATAGATTAAAGCAAAGGAAAGAACATCAGAATAAAAAGAAATGTAACACACAGAAATGAAATTATGGTTTGAATGCAACCATACAATTTAAGCTCAAGACTCACAGGCTGTGTGTTCTCTAACTCAAACATCATATATCATTTATATATTGTATGCAGGTTTAGTTAAAAATTCCCATTATTCTCATAAAAAAATTATTTAGGGTGGCTTTTAAAGTTTTAATGTTCCTCCTTGATGAAATGTTGTCAGCTTAACTACATCATGTAATGCTATATACAAGTTTCGTGGATTTAAATCTGATATGTTCAATTTCCTAGCTTACTTCTTTTTTATATTTTTCAATTTAAACTATACTATCTTATGCTAAAAAGGGTAAACTATACTAATTAATCCACTAATAAATCAGAATTACAAACTAAACTAAATAACTAAAATAAACTAAATGGCTAAAATATGAACTAAAGATGCAAAATGCAGAAAATAGAGTAAAAATACATAAAAGCAATGTATAAGTACTCGGAAAATAACAATAAAAAGAAAAATACAGAAAAATATCCAAAATAAAAGAAAAAGTATGTAGTGGTTCACCAAAATAAACGCCAGAGATGGCGACCTCCCCACACTTAAAAGAAAGCATCGTCCTCGATGCTCAATCAAGCCGGGTGTGAAGGAGTGTCATCACTGGGAGGGATGGTAGCGGGGGTCTCAGTGGTGGTGGTGGGATGAGGGTCTGGCTGCTGTGGAGGAGGTGCTGACTGGATTGAGATCTCAAGATCCGCAGCCTCAATCTGGTGTGGGACCGCTGCCTGTGGTGCGGCAGGTGCTGCCTCCTGGGGATGGGTCTCTGCCTCGGGCGCATCCGCCTCCTCCTCAGATGCCTCGGATGGTGTGTCGGGCTCGGAGGAAATGTTGCCGGATCGTATCATCAGCTTTAGGTGCTCATAGCGCCGTTTGTTGCGACGCTCCATCTAGTCAAGTTGTCGGAACAAGCGGTGCACCAGATGATAGACGGACTCTATGGCAGGTGGAGGTGCAGTGGTGGTAGTAGGGGTAGGTGGTGCAGCAGTAGAGGAAGAGGGTCCAGTAGACTGTGGGGCTGACTCATCAGTAGCAGTGAATGGTGCTAGTCTGTGACCCAGGGCTAAGAAGTTCCGGCTGTACGGAATGATCTTCCTGCAATCCGCCGCTGGTGGTCTCTCATCGGCATCCTCCCATGGCACGTCAACTCAACGGCCAAGCTGTGTAACTAGATATGGAAAGGGGAGGGTGCCTCGACGTGGACCCTGGCCATATAGTGCCGAATGAAACGTGGCAGATAAAGGTCCTTACCCTCCAGCACACACCAAAGGAGGGTGATCATAGCAGCCGGGATCTTCGTCTCGTGAGTACTCGGCATCACATAATTACTCAAGATCTGATGCCATAACCGAGCCTCATCGTTCAAGTATGCTCTCTTGATCCCTCTAGGCATGGTAGTGTCCTGACCCATCTCCCAAGGAACTGTCGGGTCGAGAGCTATCCGCGCCTTCACGGCATCCCAATCAAACTTCATCTGGCGCATGTCCTCCTCAGCCTTTGAATAACCATCAGGCTGATCGGACTTGGCTGAGAGCCGGAGAATGTCCTCTAAGGCCTCCTCAGTGATCAGAATTTTTTTCCTCTCAGGTTCACTGCATCTAGGGTAGTGATATAGTAGTTGCAATAGAATTTCCGTACCCAAGATGAATTGACCTCTGTCAGTGTTCTCTCCAGAAAGAACCAGCCCCTTTGCTTAATTTGCTCAGTGGTGTACTGCTGGAGGGCTTCTGGAATCTTCAGAGTTCGTTCCAGGTATAGATTTCTAGAGTTTGCAAAAGCCGGGTACTTCAACTCACAGTACCGGTTTGCAAATTTTATAGGATCATTCGCAGGGAGCAGCTGGTCAGCTTTTTCCTGCTGGGTGAAGTTCTTCTCCCGCCATGAAGAATCATGCATTAGAGCAATGATGGACTGGGAGGAATCTTCTCTCTTGCGCTTGCCAGTAGCTTTGCCTTTTCCTTTCTTCTGTGAGACAGACATCCTGAAAAATAGAAAACCAGGATATGGATAAAATAGGAAAGCAAATAGGCAATTAAACAAAGGAAACTCAAAGCGGCAAAGGAGAAATAGAATAAGGAAGATGAGTAAATGAAATATGATTGAATTCATGTTAAATGGAAAAAAATAAACAATATGCCATGGTTAGAAAGTTAGAGGAAAGTGAAAATAATCAGAAAAGAGATGAAAAAGGTTAATATGGTTAGAATTTGAAAAAGAAATTAGTAAATAAAATTAGTGAGTTAGTAAAGTGCGGGTTAAAGTAACTGGCATAGAAAAATTCCATATAACAAGGATTCACAGGTAAGAATAGAAGTACTCATAATCGAACAAGGAAAACAGGGTGATGCTGATTCGAATAGAAATAAAGAAAGCAAAAATTGGAATCAGTGAATCACAAATGCAGTTTATGAACCAGGAAATCGAAGAGGACAAGAAAGTCTGCCATAGCATTCATGAAATGGTTTGGGTAAAGCAGAGTAGAACAGAGTTCAGAAATGCCAAACCAAAACATGAATGAAAAAAAAAAATTTTTTTAAAATTTGGGCAGCATTCCGGCTAAAATTGGATTATCCCGGAAAATAAACAGCAATCATAGCAGTTCATATGAATTTAAAAACTAGCTGCAGTTACCAGCAATGAATAGAAACAGGAAAATTTAGAGTAACAAGCAGCAATTCCAAGAAATCACAACATATGAACGAGGTCACAAGAACAGCAAAATTGCAGTTATGATAAAACATAAACAAGAACAGTGCAAGTAAACAGACCTAGAACCACTAACCAGAGCCTAAGCTACCTAACAACCTAAAAATCCACTACATCATGCATATCTATCTATCTTAATGATGAACAGAAACGGAAAAAAGTACAGAAAAACGACGAACGGATAAAAGGGGGTTGCGTTTTGCGGAACCTGGTAGGCAGGAGGGGTGGAATGGGGAAGAAGGTGGTTGCGGCGGCATCCAGCGCGGTGGCGGGGCACGGTGTCGCGGTGGCGGCTGATGGGGGCAGTGGCAGCGAGGGTTTTGGGTTAGTGATAGAAGAAGGGGGGTGCGGGTGGGTGGCGGAGATAGAGGGGGGGCGCGGCTGGGTGGCCGGCGGTGGGGGGCGGTGGTCGCGGAGGCAGTGGTGGAGAGGGGAGGAGAGAGGAAGAAGGGAGAAGAAGAGGGGAGGGGGTTGCGGCGGCGGCGTCCGGGGTGGTGACGGCGTCTGGGTGGCCGGCGGTGGCAGCTGGGTGGTGCTGGGTGGTGGTTGGAGGGAGAGGGGGCAGAGAGGGAGAAGAGGGTTGGGGGTGGGAGGGAGCTCGCGACTGATAGGATTCGCGGGCTGGGGGGTTATATTTTCGAATCCACGCGGCCGCGTGGGGCACGCGGCCGCGTGGTTGGGGTGAAAATGGGAGTGACGCGATCGCGTGGGGTGCGCGATCGCATGAGAGGGGGGAAAAGAAGGATGACGCGATCGTGTGGGTCGCGCGATCGCGTCACTGGAATTTGTGCTAAACGCACGACTCCAGCGCCGTTTTAGCGCAACTCTCTGTCTCCTTTTGGGGTGATGTGCAATCCATGCGACGCGATCGCGTCGCTCACGCGGTCGCGTGGGATTGGTATTGTGCAAGTGACGCGATCGCATGGGGCATGCGATCGCGTGGGCCAATTTGTGCGAAACGCACAGGGATCGCACGATTCCAGCCTAACTTTCTGTTCGTTGGATCCTTACGCCGATATATATATCACGCGTCCGCGTGGGTCACGCGGTCGCGCGGGTGGTGTTTTCCGCGATATGACGCGATCGCATGGGGCATGCGGTCGCGTCGTGCACCCCTTTTTTTTATGCATGAAAAATGTAGAATGCAATGATTAACATGAATACTATGCATGATTCCAGGTTTAATAAATTAAAATGAAAAAGGAAAAATGAAAGCAATTAAAAAAAATAAATTGAAAAACAAGCGACCATACCATGATGGGTTGTCTCCCACCTAGCACTTTTAGTTAAAGTCCTTAAGTTGGACATTGGAGGGGTATCCTGTTATGGTGGCTTATGTTTAAATTCGTCCAAAAATCTCCACCAGTGCTTGGAATGCCAATAGCCTCCGGGGTCCCAAACTAAGCACGCAAAGCTTCCAAACAGCTTTAAATATATTGTTAGGCTCCCGGGATGACAAATGTCAGAATAAACTCCAGGATTCCAAGCCTTGCTTTTAAATCCGCCTCCGTCTTCATCTACATGTCTCCATTCGGGCGGGTTAAAAAGTAGAATCTCACCTTGGTGACCAAACGTTTTCCGTGATCCATGTGATTGAGCATGATACCAATCCGTGTACTTCGAAGTGAAGCGTGGAACCTTATTGAACCTTGTACACCAGCTCTGAGTACGAGCCATTTCCCTCTTACTCTTAAAGCCGCAGAGAGCTCTAAGCTGGCCATCTGTTTCAAGCAAACCATATTCAAGTGAATAAGTAAAGTTATAAGTTAAGGATTGTACCCACTTGAAGCTTGTATTAGGTGGTAATGGCCTTGGGATAGGTGTTTTTGGTGGTTCTGCAAGTTCCGTTTTCTTGTGCTCTTCTGTGAATTCCTCCACTTCTTTGCAAAGATCTTCAATTGTATCTGTGTCCTGGTCAAAGTCTTCTATATCTTCCTCATCACTTGAGTCATAGATTGGAGGTTGAGAGAAATCTACCTCTGCATCATCTTCATATTCACTTGGGGAAGATTCTTCTATCTCAGAGAATTCACTTGCGGATGCAAGTTCATCACCAAGAGAGCTAGACTTGTGAGCATTATCATCAAGGGAAATTGCTTCTTGGATTATTCCGTCTGATTCTTCATAAATGACTTGCCTTGGAGATTGTACAGTATCCTCCTTAGCATCAACTGTAGCATTCTGGACGGAGTTTTCCTCAATTCTGGATTCCCATGGAAGTTTAGCATCTCCTAGGTCTTCAACCAACTCTTCTTCTTGAACAAAGACAGCTTCTTCTAATTGTTTCAGTACAAATTCATTCTCTATCTTGTCTACTGGAGTTTCTGGCATCTCCTTCATGCTACGCTCTTCATTGGGCTGTCCACATGGAGCTGTGGTTGATCCTTGTATATTTGAGCGCCTAGAAGCCCATTGAATCATTGCTTGCTCCAGTTGTTTAATTGTTGTTTGAAATTTAATTACTGTTTCCCTTAGGCGATCCTCTGCTTCTCGGGTTGCTGGACTTGGACATGCTACAAAGGAAAGTGGTGGTGATTGGGGGCGATTGGATTGGTATTGGGGTAAGGATGGATCATATGGTGGCGAATGGTGAAGAGAAGCTTGTGAGTGTGGTGGTTCAAGGTTATGTTGAAAGGGTGGTTTATATGTACGAGGTGGGGCTTGTTGGTAGTTACAAGGTTGTCCACCATGTCTTCCAGCTGGGTATGCACTGTAGAATGGTCTTTGTCCAGGATATCTCGGAGGGTGTTGCTGCCAAAAGGGTTGATTAGATCCTCTTGGTTCCATCCATCCTTGATTGGTCTGACCTTGGTACACATTCCTGCTGTAACTCCTATTTCCCTTAACAACATTAGAACCAAACTCAAAGTGAGAGGGGTGAGAGTTCATAGCAGCAAATAAAGATAAAAAAGAAAAACAAAAATAAATAAACAAGCAAAAGAAAAATATTTACAATAACCAATAATAAGGCACACGTTAGCAGTTTCCCGGCAACGGCGCCATTTTGACGAGAGGATTTTTACCAGTAAAGAGATTCATGAAAACAGTTGCGTTGTAGATATAGTCTCTAAACCGACAAAAATTCCTTCGTACAAACGTTTTGGGTGTCACAAGTAACAAACCCCTTTAGAAATTGTTAACCGAGTATTCAAACCTCGGGTCGTCTTCTCAAGGAACTGCGAGGCAGTATGTTCTTATTATTGGCTATAAAGGTTGTAATCGGGGTTTAGAAGATGAGAAGCAAGTAATTTAAATGACAAGTGAAGTAAATGGCAATTAAAATAAATAAATACTATAAAGCAGACTTTTGGCAAGGTAAGAGAAGTTGGAGGTCCAACGTAGTTATCTCTCTCAACTATAATGAAAGTTGAATCTAAACTCCACTTGATCAACCTGTACTAGGGCAAGGGAAAGTCAAGGGACTAATTAAATTGACCTTTGAATCCTATTTATTTCCTAAGAAAAGGTTGGGATTACTCAAGTTCATCTCAATTAGCAAGATAACGATTATCAATTATGTTGAGTTTAATAACTGTTGAGTTACTGAATTCTTAACCAGAACCAAAAGGGGAAAAAGTAAAATTGCTGGAATAATAAAATTATCCTTAGATGGGAAGCAATGGTAACTTAAATCAAAGAAAACAATCATAAACTGAAAATACCTCAATTATCATTAATTCAAATAACAGTCTGTAACATGGAAGAATTCTTAAATCAAATTATAATAATTAATTCAAATGTTGGAATAAATAAATAAAAGTAAAACTAAATTAAAAGAACATTAAACCTGGGATCCAGAGTTACTCTTAAAACAAGAAGAAATCCTAAATCCTAAAAGAGAGAGAGAGAAGATCTCCCTCTCAACTAAATCTAAATCATTGAAAGGTAAAATATGCGAGCTCTCTTTGAATGGGTGCATTCCCACACTTTATAACCTCTGGTCTATGCTGTCTGTACTTGGATCTGGGCCAAAAAGGGCTTCAGAATTCGCTGGGGGCGCATTCTGTAAATTCTGATGCGTGGGTCACGCGGTCGCGTCATTTGGAGCTTTTCCTTGCCACGCGGTCGCGTCAGTCATGCGACCGCGTCATATGCGTTCTGCTTAAGGCGCGCGGTCGCGTCAGTCATGCGGCCGCGTCGCTGCTGATTCGTGCTTGGCACGCGATTGCGTCGTCCGTGCGATCGCGTGGATACTAGTTTCCTTAAAGCTCCGTTTTGCTTTCTCCTTCCATTTTAGTATGTTTCCTTTTCCATCCTTTAAGTCATTCTGCCTTAGAAAATCTGAAACTACTCAACACACTGATCACGGCGTCGAATGGAAATAAAGGTAATTAAAATAATTAATTTTTAAAGCTTAGGAAACATGTTTTTCACAATATGACATAATAAGGAAGGGAAAGTAAAATCTTGTAATTAATGTGAATAAGTGGGTGAAGGATTGTATAAATCACTCAAATTAAGCACAAAAGAACTCATGAAATATGGGTTTATCAAAGAGGTTGAAGAGTTTGACAAGGGTGTGCTTTCTTAGTGTTGTTGTTGCATCCGTAGAAGAAAGAAACAACAAGGATAATGATGTTAAAGTTGATTTGGATTTAAATTTAGAGAACAAATTAGGATTGGAATAAAGAGAGATGGAGGTTGAGGATAAATGTTGGAGGAAGACATCAGGTGCTTAGGTTTTGAGGGAATGGTGACTGGCCGTGGTAGAGACGAAGGATGAGGGTTGTGAAATTTGGAATTTAGGAAAGAAGATAAAAAGGGTAATTTAAAAATTTTATTAAAAATTCAACGAAAAATCACAGTTTGGGTACTATTGTCACACGAAACCCATCTTTCATGGATACAACGTTAGTTTTTTTTGTTTGATGGGTACTTTTGCCAATGTTCGCAAAATTTATGGGTACAAATGGTAGTTTCCATTAATATATTTGATATGTTTTGTGTGATATGGGTAAATGAACTATATATGTAGTTATGCTGCGTGTGCGTTGTATACAGTTTTTGTTTTGGTTTTAAAATTATTTATAATATAACAAGTGAAAGGAGATAAATGTTTGTGTTTCATATTATTAAAAATAAAGTTTATACGAACAAAATATACACAAAAAAAGTAATGCAGATACATGAAGTCTTTTTTAAAATAATCTTAAATTACAAAGTTGTTTACAAAGTGATTAAAGGTTCTGCCCAACAAAAATTTATTAAAAGCGAGGAAATATGTACATATTATAGTTATAAATTTAATGTGGCTTTAATTCAAAGTCGAATTTGTTATTTACTTTATTAATATTCAAATTTATTGATGTCAAGCATTTATATAACTTCTTATCCAACAAAATTTTCATGGTGACAATCATTTGTGAAATCAAGTGCTTCAACTTGCACAAAGTATAATTTGACAAACATGTTCATTGAAACTTTGAAAGGATTAAACTTACTTACCTAACCCCACTTCCCTCCTCTCTTCCAACTTTTTTTTCTTTCGTACGATTATTTATTTATGAAGATTCATGTGTATTTATCTTCACATGAATGATATTTAAAAATTATTAAATAATAATTTAATTATATATATATTAAATTTAATAATTCTCGACTAAAAATTTTATAAATAGATAATTACATATAAATTTCTACCTTATTTTTTGTAAGGACAAAAGTAGGTATCCTTGTGAAGTTTATTACTTATGATGATTGATGAAGAGATTTGTGACCTAGAAGTCCATTTTGTTAAATAAGGACAAAAGTAGGTGCCCTTAACAAGAATAATTAGATTTGGTGTTTTGTGGGTTTGTCTTAGGCCTTAGCTAGGGAATAGATTCTCTCCAATAAAAAAAATTAGATGATATTTAATATTTAATTTTATTTTTTATTATGTTTTATTAATTTTTTTGTCACACTTATAGAATTAAAAATAAAAAAACACATTTTATTCTCTGAAGTATTAAAAATAATAGAGAGGATCCATTTCCGTTTTCCGACTGCATCATTGTTAGGGTGAGTTTGGACAATCCAGTGCATCTTTGACTCATCATGCTTCTTCATTCACCGTATTATGGAAGAAATAATTTATTAAAATAAGAAAGATCAATGTACTTGTGTACTCCATCCACTACTTAACTGCGTAATTACGAATGGCACATGCACAAAATATAGCCAAAGCATCATGATGCTTCCTTCCCTTTATGTATGTATTTTATACTTTCCCCTCCCAATTTGACTTTCAAAATAAATTTAAGGTATATGCGAGGTAAAACTCAACTCCAACATATATAAAGTTTCTTTTTCTCCATTAAACAAAAACTTATCAATCACATGAAATTGTCCTCCTATGAACGAGATAATATGTGAAAATTATTAAATAATTTAATATATTTGACTAAATTATTATTTTTAGATAATTAATTATTTTTTATAAAAATATTTTTATGCAAAAATAATATTACAAATTATTAAATTATTCAATTAAACATATTCAATAAATATATTAAATCGCCAATGAGTAATAGTTCAAATGGCATAGACTTCTCATACTCAACGAAGAGGTTGCGGGTTCGAATCTCCTATCTTTCCAAATTTGCCAATGAGTAATAGCTTAAATGGCATAGTCTCCCCATATTCAATTAAGAGGTTGCGAGTTCGAGTCTCCTCCTATCTTTGGTAAAAATAAATAAATAAATAAATATATTAAATCATTAACAATTTAAAATATTATCTAAAAACAATTTAATAAAAGTAGTCATTTTACTTTTATATAAAGACAATTTTAAGTAGGCGAATTCTAATATGCCTATATTTATTATAGTGATTATAAAATGATAAAATTAAAGTTATATTTTTTTATATTTTAATAATATTTTTTAGCAACATTTTTTTAAAAGTCATAACGAGTATAGCCAATTAGTCACCAGTCTCACCACAGCATAGATAATAGATATACTAGAATAACTCTTAAGTAATCAACAACAACAACAACAACAGAGGGTGTTTAACAGAAGAAAGGAAAGTAATCCACGTAAGATTTCCAATTTTTAGTGCATTACCAGAAGAAAACAAATATACATAATAAAAAGAGTTTTCAGTACTGTTTCATTATAACAATATAATATAACAAGAATTTGAACCACAAAAGAAATGGTAATGATTATACACCATCCATTCATGAGTCATGGACTCATATGCATGAATGAGCACCATGATCAATCAGAAACCAACAACAATAATCACAATCTGAATCTGAAAACCATGCCAATTGTCAAACATCATTGGAATCGGAACAGCAAAGCAATGCTTGGAAGCTGCACGTGGCTGAAATGGAACGCATCAACAACCTCGCCGTCTCTTCCTGCCTCACCGGAGCACCCTCTTTCTCCACCAGCACTGCCCCCACGATCTCATCATACCCACCACCGCCACCCGCCACAAACGCCACCACTGCCGCCTGTACGGGCCCTAAGCTCGGGTTAAACGCCGCCGATTCCATGTAAGATCCCTTATAAACCTTCCCGCCGCAATCCACCAGAGCCACCCCTGAAGGGGACCCACTGTAAGGTGCATGCGACGCATTCGCAGCCTCCAAAGCCGCAATCTTTAACTTCTCATCATCAACGACCGTACCGTGTCCATTGCAAACAACACCATTATTGGATCTCAAATTCTCATCTTCATCATCGCGATTCATTCGGGTTCGGGCTGTGAGCTTCAACCCGTTGTTTCGGGGCTCCAAGAGAAAAGGAGAACCTTCGGGGAAGAGATCGAGGGGACCGAAACGGTGTGGGAGGAAGTCGGAGAGGGGGGTGAATTGGTCATTGTTGTCGGAGATTATGAGGATTTGGATGTTCTCTGAGTCGCGGAGCTCCTGGAGGAACTGGCGGCAGTGGCCACAGGGTGCGGCGGAGACGGCGAAGGAGGTGAGGGAGGTCTCGCCGTTGAGGAGGAGGTTGGTTACGAGGAATTGTTCGGCGTGAACGGAGTGGTGGAGGGGGAGGCCGGGGAATTCGAGATTCACACCGACGTAGATGCGACCGGAGGATCCGAGTCCTACGGCGGCGACCCGGAAATTGGAGATTGGTGGGCGGGCGAGGGTGCGGGTTGAGTCGACGAGGGAGGCCAGTGATTGGGCCGTGGGTTGGACTTGGATGGGCTTAATTACGAATCCGGGTCGATCCATCTGTTTTAGTATTATGTTTTGTGAAGAAAAGGAAGAGAGACGGAGGGGGAGATACTGAGAGGAGTTTCCATTCAATTTATAGGTGAGAGTGAAGTATTATGTGTGTCCCTTCTGTTTCTGATCTCATCTCTCATAGTCTCACTAATTGGATATTCATTCAAGAAAGATCCCTTTTTTTAAAAACAAAAATCTTCCATAAAATACAAAATTAATTATTTAGTTATTTTATTTGATTTGATTTGGATTAAATTAATTTAAAAAATTACTTCAAGAATTAAAAGTGAGTCGAGTAGATTGCTAACGTTGTCATTGTCAAAAAACAAAATAAAATAGAAAACGTAAAGTAGTCTTTTACTAAGATATCTTTTTGTAAAGTAAATTTTTTCTTTTTAAAATTTGTTAAAAAGTTTTAAAATATACTTAAATTTTACGTTGTTTTAATTTTGTTTAAATTTTTTTTATTTATATCAAATATATTTTTAACGGCTAATTTTTTTAAAAAAAATTAAAGAGCAATTCAGTAACAATTTTACGAGAATGACCTTTAACACAAACAAATTAAACATAGTTATCAATTTATTATGTATTATTAATGAATTGATCTTCAACTTTTTTAGTTATCAAGAGTATTTGATACTATAACTTCCAATGAGTTATAACTCAAATAGTATAGTTTTTCCGTACCAACTAAGAGGTCGCGAGTTCGAATATCTCTATCTTTGGTTAAAAAAAAAAGGGTATTTGATGCTAATCGAAAACGTTTGAAACAAAATAAAACTTAGAATAAATTACCATTTGTACCCATAAAAGATAAAACGACAATTATAACCACGGAAGATGGCCTTCGTGTACCAAAAGTACCCGGACGTTGGTTACGCAATTGGTCTGTTAGGATACTTTTGACACACATAAGCCATCTTCTGTAATTACAATTGTTATTTTATTCTTATATGGGTACATTTGTCGGCATCTATACTCTATATCTTTTATGGGTACAAATGGTAATTTATTCATAAAACTTAAATATTTTTAAAATTTTGGCAAATTTTAAAAATAAAAAATATATTTTATTTTACTTTTTAAGTGATAAGTTCAAACTTCACGATTTAAGATACGCAAATATATCCATATTTTGGCTTAAATATTTTCTTTTTAACTTTTGTAAAATGCTGTACATGCTCTTATAAAACACACTTAAAATGAATAACTTTTTTCTATTAGTGAAAAGGATAAATAAGTCCTTAGGCTTTTTGTTTTGTGGACATTTTTGTCTCTAACCATTGAAAAATACTTTTAAGTCCCTGACCTTCATAAAATTTAGACGGATCAGTTCCTGACGGAGGCATTTGGACGGATCAGTCCCGGCATTTGGACGGAGGGACTGATCCGTCCAAATTTTATGAAGGTCAGGGACTTAAAAGTATTTTTCAAAGGTCAGGAACAAAAATGTCCGCGGGATAAAAAGTTAGGGACCTATTTGTCCTTTTCTCATAATATTATTTTAAAAAATAATAACAAATATGATTTTTAAATTTTATCTTCTGTGAATTATGATTTAATTTATTTTTAAAATTTTATTAAAAAATTATAAACAGTAAAAAAATCTATTTTAACTATTTTTATTTTTTTTATAAAATTTAACAAAATACTGAAAATAAACTTAAAAAATAAAAAAAACTCAGACCCGGTTTATAATATTAACGGAAAGATATATAATACAGTTCAATTAGGTATCCTTTAAATTAATTCTTCGTTCAGCCTTTTTATTATTTTTTTAACCCTAAACAAAATTACAAAAACAGATTAACTAAAATTCAAATTCAAATTTTAAATTTAAATCTTATAAATCCCTACAAATTCCAAACAAGATCCTAAATATTCTAAATCAGATTTTCATCACTAGTAAAATCTTCCTTCCGTAAAGATACAGAACTGCAGCGCTTTCCTCTCCTCATCTGTGACTGCTTTCGTCTTCTCCCGCGTTGCCCACTTCCTCTACGACAATCTCCTCCTTCGGCGACGCTCACCTCCCTCGTGACGCACGCACATCTCCGCACCTCCTCCATCGATGGACTCCTCCTCGTCTCTGGTCTTCTCCCTCGCACCACGCACAACCGTCTCCTCCTCCCCCTATCTCCTCTTCCACGTCGCACTTCTTCTTTGTCTCTGATAGTTCTACTTGTAAAATGTTAAAAAAATTTGGTTGAATTCATTCATGAAGATATGTTATCCTTTTTTTTATTTAATAAAAGGTTTTATTTTTTTTTTCAATTTATGTATAATGTGTTTTATTTTTTTTAAATGTGTTTGTGATTATAATTTTTTTTGCACTCATATATTTGATTTGGGAGTTGTAATGTTAACTTAATTTAGATGAATCAATACTTAAATTTGGATGTATTTATGTTATTCATTATATTCTTATGAATATATATAAGTTTGTTTTTATATGAGTTTTGGATGTGTTGATAAAATATTTAGAATACATTCTTATAATTTTAAATGTGTATTTGAGTTTAATTTGATCTGAATTCAATATGTAATTTAGAATTATAATGACAATAATTTAGATAGGTTAATACATAATTTTAAATGTGTTTATGTTATTTATTTAATTTTAGATGTATTGTTAACATAAATTTTAAACATTTTAAATAAAAAAATAATTAAAATGAGTTTAATTAATTTTAAAAACTTCACTAATCTTTCAAAAATTAGTACACGAAAATAATAGTTGCTACTTGCTAGTTGCTACCGACAAGGAGGCAAGTGAAGTCAGGTCTCCCTATATCATTGGAGACCATTTACATTTTACAGCCCACGTTTCTTTTCTTCTTTTTATCTGCTAAAGTACTAAACTACTTTTAAAAAAAGGAATTGTCTAGGAGAAACTTGAAGTTGGTTCTTAAAGAATCAGGGCAACATATTCTAATTTAGACATAGTGGCTTTTATTGGCACCGTATAAAACGGTGTATATTTGCAAGTTTGCCTTTAAAATTGTGCTAATTACAAAAGACCCCTTGAATTGAGTAAAGTTAAAGAATTGATAGTGTTAGTTGAAGACTAATTGTATTTTTTTATTAATATTTTAATATTAATACTAGTATTTTTGCCCGTAAAAAACTACGAATATATTTAAATCAAAATCAACAAAGATTCTATATTAAAATGCATTTAAACTAAAAGATGTTTGTATAAAATCTAGTCTTTCAAACTCATTCGTCAACATAAATGCTTGGTTGCTCGTAGATAGGAAGTACTTGCAATAAATTCTCTATCCTTGTTCATACAGTTTTTTTTTGAGTTCTCACCAATACTAATAAAAATATTTTTTTTGACTCTCTATTAGTCATATCACCCAACATTTTTTTTATCCTAAATTTTTCATATTCCTATCATCAATTTGAGAGTCATTAATTTTTTTTGTTGTCCTCTTTTTAATAATAATATTGATTTTCTTTTTAATTTAGTCTTTTTTACTCATTTTTAATAAAATTCATTCTTTTTTTGTAACAATAACTGCATAAAAAAAAGATAAACTAATAAATTCTAATATCAAATACTAAAAAAAAAAAAAACAAAATAATTCATAATACCAAACAAATATGAATAGTCACGGTTGATTAAAGAAGATCAAATAGAATTATTATTATTTTTAAAGAATGAGTGAAAACTTACAATGTCTCTTCATTTTTAAATTACTTGTTTAAAATTTGAAGATCTACTCTCGAGAACAATTTTTTATTTTAAAGTAAGTTTGAGACATAACCATATTCAAGTGCTACTAGATTTCTAAGTTAATAGCATGTGCAAGAAAATAGAAAAGTCTATTATATATATTTTTATAATAGGTAAAATCCACTAATGGTCCTAGAATTTATAAATAAATAGAGATATATGTTCTCATCATAAATGCGTATTACAATGCTTAAAAAATTTAAAAAAACAGACACGATTTTTCATATAAAAGATACGAATCTACAATAAAAAAATCAAAGTCAATAATGAAATCAGGAGGAGCAAAGAAAAAAAGTATGCCTTGTGAGATAATTTCAATATGAATCTAATATGAATCTATTATGCACGAACAAATCAAGTTCAATGTGTAGTATATGGGTATGATTAGTAATATAAGTAGTAATTACTCAAAAAAGTAAGCAAAAGTCTTAATGAAGAGTGGTCTAAGATTTTAATATAGTAAAAAAAATTATCGTCAGACATCAATTATCAAATCCTATTCATCAGTGAGGCATTAAGTAATAAGCTAAACTAAAAGTGTGATTATAGACCACACAATCGATGAAAATGACGACGACAATTTCCATACACAGATCAACAAATTTGTATGCAAGATGAAGGGAGAATAAGACTATTGAAATTATATAGCTCGAAAGTAAAATAAAAATAACAGAAAAAAATATATGAGGAGAACGGGGATAGTTGAAAATTACTTATTAAAAAAATCAGACATTTGAACAACAAATTAAAAATCATGTTTAAATTTTAAAAAATCAAGAAGAAACAAAGGCAGTAACAACTTTCATTAATGGACCAATGAGCTAAGTTCTATAGCTAGGGTAGCAGTAATAAAATGGGAGAATTTGGGCAATGTGAAAAAAAGAATTAGCTAAGGGACACACAATAAACAAAATTACATACATAACAAACAAATTCAGTCAAAATATCATTATCACCAGATTTTTTAGATATATAAGTCATATAACAGCACTTACCAAGATATTATCACTACCGCAAAAAAGATCTTCGAAAATTTCTTGAGGATTGAACAAATTAAAAAACTAAAATTAACCTCTAAGCCTATGAAAATATTAGTTTGAGAATTCTTACTATAGGAATACTTCATAATATCCACCTGTTGTCTGTCCAGTGTTAGATCCATCATAGGAATCTCAGAGGATGTTCAACAGGCCTAGCTATTGTCTGAAAAATTAAAAAATTGTATTGCTCATGAGCAACACTTCCGCATAAATCGAATGCCAAATGATGATAGTGAATCACATCTAACTGATTTACTCCTTACATCAATTCTTGTCCCTCCAATCCTGTTTTATATAACATATAGGTTTAGACTTTGCAAGAAAAACATAATAATTCATAATGTGAAGCAATTCATCAAATATGTAATGTGCAAGGAAATAATGCTAAAGAAAATAGAGTGGTTATATCCAATGAAAAAGAATTAAGTTTAGGCTTAGCAATTCATCAAACATGTAATATGCAAGAAAAAGAAAGTAAAGTAATTCACCAATCACTCCAATAAGTTAAATAGTTGACCCAATAAGCTCCAATATTAAACACTAAAGAAAAACATAATAATTCATAATATAAAACAATTAATCAAACATGTAATGTACAAGGAAGTAATGCTAAAGTAAATAGAAGAAATTTATAATACAAAGGAATTCATCAAATATATAATATGTAAAAAAGAAAGTAAAGCAAGTCATCAATCTCTAACTTGCATAGAAGCACACAATTATGAATAAATCCACTGTCTAATTATATTAGGATGAAACTAAAAATACAGTGGAACATATAATTACTTACACAAAAAATAAAGAAACACAGTGGTAAGGTGGTCTCTAAGCCAAAGTGCAGAGGGTGAAGTGACTCCATTGGTGGCAGAGTAGAAACTTTCTGTGACGATGGAAGTGGAGAACGATGGCGAGGATAGCTTAGAGAGAAACAGGGTCGTGAAATAGCAAGTGAATTTTCTGTGATGATGGAAGTGGAAAACGATAATGAGAATAGCTTGGAGAGAAACTAGTCCTGAACGCAGTGGTTGAACCGTTAAAGTGAGTTTGCGTGCCTACGTGAGGTTGAACGCAGGAAAGCAGAGAAAGATAAAGGGGATAAAATTGAAAAGAGGATTATATTATGAAGCTTCTAATTTGCAATTGGAAAAAAAAAGCGGAAAACATTTTTTATTTCAGTACAATTAGGTATTTTTAAAAATTTTTTTATTTAATTTTTGAAAAAAAAAAAGAAAATAAATAATAAATAATTTTTTTATTTTTTGAACAAAAAATACATAAAAATAAATATTTAAATTAATTAAATAATAATAAATTTTTAAAAAGACTAATCAAAAGTTGAATTTTAAACAACACGTAATATTTTTTCTTCTAATTTAAGTGTAATTAGAAGATACTACGTGACATTTTTTTATTGCAAAATTAGGATAAGATAATAGATTGATTAAGAGACAAAATGTCCTTTTATCTATAAGTTGCTTAATTGTATTTCAAATTAACATTTAATTTTTATTTTAAAATAGTAAAACAACATAGAGTTCAGTTTAAAAAATTAAAATAATTTTGTAATATTAAATTTAAAAATACCAAATAAACATCCTTTATGTAATAATTTTAAAATTACTAAAATATTTTTATAGGAATAATTAATATTATTTGATTTATTAACCATTATGAATTTTAATTGATATTGAAAAGGCTAAAATACTCTATAGTTACTTTTTAAAATACCAAAATAATTTTTTAGTATTAATTTTAAAAAGACTAAAATAACTTTTTAGAATAAAGATTAATTAATTGTATTAGAAATTATAAATTTAAATTTTTGAAACAACTAAAATATTCTTATAATTAAAACAACATTTTATAGTTAATTTTAAACAGAATAAAATATCATTATAGAATTAAGATTAAATTATTATGTCAGTTTTTATATTTTTATCAAATTTATAATTAATTTTGTATAATTTAAAAATTTTAATTAACGCACTATACCATTTTAAAATATCCTTATTAATTATATTAAAATTAAAAATTTGATATAATTTTAGAAAGACAAAAATACTTTTATAATGAATATTTAGAATACTAAAATATCTTTAAATCATTAACATGAAAAGACTAAATTACTTTTAAAGGAATAATTAAAATTGTATGATTATATTAGAAATTAAAAAATTTAATCTAATATTAAAAAGACTAAACCCTTATACACAGTTGTACTTAAACTTTAAAAGACTATTTTTTTTTAAGAATTAATCTTAAGGGATTAAAATATTTATTTTTTATAATAAAAATTATTTATTTAATTTAAAAATTATAAATTTTAAGTTTCAAAAAGACTAATATTTCTTAATTAAATTGTAGAGTTATATTTTTTATTAAATTATTAAAAAAAGATTAGATCATAATATGATTTTTTTAAAAAAAATAAAAAATAAAGATTACAGACTCAATGATCCATATAAATAAAAATCATTCTAATTTTAGCAGACTACATTTTTTACTTAAAAAGGTGTAATCTGTTCTCCACATCACCCAACTTTGAGTGCTAATAATAAAAATTGGGTTCATATTATAAAAAGTTTAAAAACCTGTATTTACGAGTGAGACTTGACATTATTATCAATTCTATTACTTAACTTGTTTGTTTAAGCAACCAAAGATCAGTAAATCCTTAAAATAGTCCTCCAAATTGGGCCCATGCATCAATGTTGCCCCTCAATTTTCAATTGCTCTAAATGTACCCTCCAAGTTGAGTTCTGTGCAAAATTCTGGTCCTTTGACCCAATTTCGACATGACTCAGCAGCCAGAGCGCTGAGCTGGCAGTGCCACTTCCACGTAGGATGCCTGAAATGACTAGCTGATGTGGAATAAGATAAAAAAAATTCCCAAATTAGTCCCTAGCACTAATCATAAACCCTAACGTAGTCCTTCCTTCTTCCTTTATGAATCTCTTCGCCATCCAGCTAAAGCTCTTCGGCTTCTACCCTCTTCTTGCTCTGATTCTTGTTCGATTTCATCCTGTTATTCTTTTTCTTCCTTCTCTCACACCATGAGTGACAGTCACGCTTCTGGAAGGTCAAATCGCTCATCTGCAACCAAAAATTGGAAAAGGAACAATATGCGTAGCCGGCGTTCAGCGATTCCAGAGTGGTGCGGTTGCGGGTGCAGGCCTGTCCTTCGGTGGTCAATGATAGAGACGCATCCTAATAAGCCGTTCTTCTTGTGTCCCAATTATAATGTGAGTGCACTAACTATATGATATTTGAAGCGTTGGTTATTTGAGGTAATTGTTTGCTAAGGTTGATGCATATTTTCAGACTAGTGGAAAGAATTGGTGTGGGTTATTTGTCTGGACAGATTCTGTATAGGATGAGGTGCTGGTGAAGTCTGATGAAGAAGATGAGCATGATGAGATGAAGATGAACATTGCATGGAATGTGGGTAAACTGGAAGCAGATGTAAAAAATATAATATTGATGGTCCAAGTGCTTGGTTTAGGGTTATTCGTGTTATTTGTGTTTGTGTTAATGTTACTGTAAAATGTTTGATTAGGTTCAGAACTGCAGCATAGAACCATGATGTTAGTGTAATCTGTTTTATAAACATTGTCATTGATATTAGATAAGTTTTGATATATTGAATGATTGTGGTATTTGGTGGGTTGTTCCTATGATTTTATTTTTGTAAACGTAATTGAACACCCAATTATGTTATGGATAAGCAACAATAGTGATAGCTAACATAAGGCATCATGCATAACTAAATGACAATAACACTAGTTCATATAAGCTTCTGCAGTAATGCAGTGATCATAAGAACAACCAAAAAGACACTGAGCATTGTTTCAGCTATTTTCCAGTAACCTAATTAGCATTAAAAAGTGGTAGAGTTGTCTATGGACCAAACATAAAACAAAGATAATTGTTTCACAAAACACACAAATTTTCGAAGTTTCAACCTAAAACTATGGACATAATCACTTCTTTCTTGGCGGTTCGAATCCTGGGGTGGGCACAAACTTGAGGAAGTTGGCCAGCCGTGCTGCAGTTGCATCACTACCTCCCTGCATTGGATTTAATGATGCAGAGCCAATTGGAGGAGGTGACCTTCTTTTAAGTGGCAGTTTTTCAGGTCTTGTGGGTGTCTTCCTCTTAAATTGATGCTCCTGCAGTGCAAACAATTATAAGGCATAGAAAATAAGGTAACGCCAAATAATAAAAACACCAACCATGAAGCATTATTGTACAATACCTTCTGGGAGTCTTCTGCCTTAGAGTATGAGGGCTGAGATAGATCAATCTTAGCCTGCTGGATATCCACTTCCACAAGAGGGAAATGATTAGGGGCAGATGCAGTAGCTGAAGCAAACGCTATTGCAGTTCCATATCCTGTTGCAGTAGCAGAGGCACTTGCAGCTTGAGTTGCATTAGAAGTAGTTGCTGTAGCAGACGCAGAAGCAGTGACTGTGACATTCTGAGCAGCAGCCTTAGGGTCTTTAATTCTGTGAACCTATCTGACACATCTCTCTTAGGTCTGCATCACTGTTTAACTTCCTCAATCCCTCCCCTATGCTCTTTCCAGGTACAAGCCACCAAACCTCCTTTATTCTGTCATAACCTAGCTCCTTATAATAGTTTCTCAGGTAAAATACATCCAGCCTATCTACCTCAACATCACCCAGGCAGTTTCTATTGTCAAGATAGTACCCAATCTTTCCATCAACACCCTTTTCGAAAGTTCCTCCATGATGAAACATAATGTCTAGTACTTCATCCATCTGCAAGATACATAAACAAACAAATTAAACACATGCAACACTAAACAACTGTATCATTAGAGGAAAGATCCCCTGTATGATACATAAAAAAACAGAGCAACCCAAATCCCATGCTAACATCGTAACCACAAAAAACCTAACAACATAGAAATCTCAACAAAACACCAAACGAAGATGAAAACACCTCAATCAACAACTCAAGTGAAGAGCCATCAATGAAAACCCAAAAAAAAAAAAATTTAAACTTCAACTCTTCACTGCATTGCTAACCTTGTTGATGCTTACGATGATGATACCCTATGGTTCACCAACTTTCTACGGTTGGCGTCCTTCCTTCTCTTGCCGATGAACTCAAAAAATCACTAACGAGAATGTGCCCTACTGTGACCGTATTCTCTGGACGAAAGGGAGAAGAAAAGTTTGAAGAGAAGTAGAAGAATGACTAACGAATGATCAACCCTTCCCCAAGAAACCTTTCAATTCCCCTCCATCACAATATAACACCGTTCTGATTCATTCACCCCCTACAAGCAAAACGACGTCGTTCGAGCGTCCTACGTAGAGGTGGCACCGCCAGCTCAACGCTCTAGCTACTGAGTCATGTCGGAATTGGGTAGAAGGACCAAGATTTCGCACGGAGCTCAAACTGGAGGGTACATTTAGAGCAATAAGAAACTGAGGGCCAACATTGGTGCACGGGCCCAATCTGAAGGACCATTTTGCGGATTTACAACCAAAGATACTTTCACGATAGTAGGAAGCTCCTACTTTGTATCATTCATTGTGTTCATGGTTATATTAAATTTTTCACAGCTATGATGTTTTAGATTTAATTGATGGCTAATTTTTTTCTCTATAGAAGTGAGATGAGTGATATACTCAAACATGATAATTTTTAGTATTTTTTTTAAATTGTAGAAGAGGTACATAAATCGGAGAGTCTGATTTTTGTATTTCAAATGTTCTAATTTTTGTACATCTAACAAATTAGAGGGTTTGATTTCTATACTCCAAGTTAAACACATTTGAGATTAACACTCCAATAATTTATTATATAAAAAAACACTATTGTTAACTGATGAGCGGATAATTTATATGCTTTTTGGCATTGTTTTTATATAGTTTTTAGTATGATTTAGTTAGTTTTTAGTTTTTATTAGTTTTTAAATGAAAATCACATTTCTGGACTTTACTATGAGTTTGTGTGTTTTTCTATGATTTCAGGTAATTTCTGGCTGAAATTGTGGGACTTGAGCAAAAATCAGATTCAGAGGCTGAAGAAGGACTGCAGATGCTGTTGGATTCTGACCTCCCTGCACTCAAAGTGGATTTTCTGGAGCTACATGAGTCCAAATGGTGCGCTTACAATTGCGTTGGAAAGTAGACATCCAAGGCTTTCCAGAAATATATAATAGTTCATACTTTGCCCGAGTTTAGATGATGCAAAATGGCGTTCAACACCAGCTCTCTGCCCTATTCTGGCGTTAAACGCCAGAAACAGGTTGCAAAGCAGAGTTAAATGCCAGAAACAAGTTACAAACTGGCGTTTAACTCCAAGGAAGACCTCTACATGTGAAAGCTTCAATGCTCAGCTCAAGCACACACCAAGTGGGCCTAGAAGTGGATTTCTGCATCATTTACTTATTTGTGTTAGATATCTTTGGATCATTTTTAGATCTCTAGACCTCCATGGGATGCTGGCCACTCGGCCATGTCTACCCTATTTTCACTTATGTATTTTCAACGGTAGAGTTTCTACACACCCTAGATTAAGGTGTGGAGCTCTGCTGTTCCTCATGAATTAATGCAAAGTACTATTGTTTTTCTATTCAACTCGAGCCTATTTCTTCTCTAAGATATTCATTCGCACACAAGAACATGATGAATGTGATGATTATGTGACTCTCATCATCATTCTCACTTATGAACGCGTGCCTGCAAACACTTCCGTTCTACATGCAAACAAGCTTGAATGCATATCTCTTAGCCTCCTGATCTACGATCAGAGTCTTCGTGGTATAGGCTAGAATTATTGGTGGCCATTCTTGAGATTCGTAAAGTCTAAACCTTGTCTGTGGTATTCCGAGTAGGATCTGGAAAGGGATGGCTATGACGAGCTTCAAACTCGCAAGTGCTGGGCGTAGTGACAGACGCAAAAGGATTACTGAATCCTATTCCAGTATGATCGAGAACCGACAGATGATTAGCCGTGCGGTGACAGCGCATTTTGGACCATTATCACTGAGAGGACGGGATGTAGCCATTGACAACGGTGATGCCCTACATAAAACTTGTCATGGAAAGGAGTAGGAATGATTGGATGAAGACAGCAGGAAGCAGAGGTTCAGGAGGAACAAAAGCATCTCTATACGCTTATCTGAAATTTTTACGAATGAATTACATAAGTATTTCTATCCTATTTTATGTTTTAATTATATTTTAATTATCAATTCACCATAACCATTTAAATCCGCCTGACTGAGATTTACAAGGTGACCATAGCTTGCTTCAAGCCGACAATCTCCGTGGGATCGACCCTTACTCACGTAAGGTTTATTACTTGGACGACCCAGTGCACTTGCTGGTTAGTTGTGCGAAGTTGTGACGAAGAACTAAAATTATGAACGTGCGTATTAAGTTTTTGACGCCGTTACCAAGGAATGAACGATCACGATTTTGCATACCAAGTTTTTGGCGCTGTTGCCGGGGATTGTTCGAGTTTGGACAACTGACGGTTCATCTTGTTGCTCAGATTAGGTAATTTTATTTTATTTTTAAGCTTTTTATTTCTTATTTTCAAAAATAATACAAAAAAAATTTTCTTCTTTTTCGTTTTTCCCAAAATAATTTTCGAAAAAACAAAAAAAAATCTTATAAAATCATAAAAACAAAAAAATTTATGTTTCTTGTTTGAGTCTAGTGTCAATTTGTAAGTTTGGTGTCAATTGCATCTTTTTAATTTTTCTTAAAATTTTCGAAAATTCATGCATGTGTTTCTCATGATCTTCAAGTTGTTCTTGATGATTTTCTATGTTTGATCTTTAATTTTTCTTGTTTTGTGTCTTTTCTTGTTTCTCATATGCATTTTCAATTTGTTAGTGTCTAAAGTTTGAAAATTTCTAAGTTTGGTGTCTTGCATGTTTTTTTTTTCTTAAAAATTTTCAAAAAATAAGTCTTGATATTCATCTTGATCTTCAAAGTGTTCTTGGTGTTCATCTTGACATTCAAAGTGTTCTTGCATGCATTAGTTGTTTTGATTCATAATTTTTATGTTTTGTTCCAATTTGGTATTTTTCTCTCTCTTCATTAGAAATTCAAAAATAAAAAAATATCTTTCCCTTATTCTTCTCATAAATTTCGAATATTTGAGTTGAATTTTTCAAAAATTTTTCAAAATTTAATTGTTTCTTATGAGTCAAATCAAATTTTTAATTTAAAAATTCTATCTTTTTCAAAAATCAAATCTTTTTCATTTTTTTATGATTTTCAAAAATTTTAAAATGATTTTCAAAATCTTTTTAGTTTGTTACTTGCATAATAAGAAAGGTTCAATCTTTAAATTTTAAAATCATATCTTTTTGTTTCTTGTTAGTCAAGTAATCAACTTTAATTTCAAAAAATCAAATCTTTTTAATTTCCAATTCAAATATTTTTCAAAATGATTTTCAATCATATCTTTTTCAATGTCAATCACATCTTTTTCAAAATCAATTTCAAAATCTTTTCTAACCTTTTATCTTTTCAAAATTGATTTTCAAATCTTTTTCAATTAATCTTATCTTTTTGTTTAATTCTTATCTTTTTCAAAACTACCTAACTAATTCTCTCTCTCTAATTTTCGAAAATCACTAACCTCTTTTTCAAAATTCCTTTTTAATTAACTAATTGTTTTAAATTTTAATTTAATTTAATTTAATTTTTAGTTTATTTTCGAATTTTAACTTTAATATTTAAAATAAGAACAAAAATATTTTTATTTTATTTTATTTCATTTTCGAAATTCTCTCCCCCTCATCTCTTTCTAATTATTTTATTTATCTACTAACACTTCTCTTCTTCTTAAAAATTCGAACCCTCTCCCTATTTCTGTGTTCGAATTCTCTTTCTTCTCTTCTACTCACATAAAGAAACCTCTCTACTGTGGCAAAGAGGATCCCTATTATTTTCTGTTCTCTTCTTTTTCATATGAGCAGTAACAAGGATAAGAACATTCTTGTTGAAGCTGACCCTGAACCTGAAAGGACTCTGAAGAGGAAGCTAAGGGAAGCTAAAGCACAACTCTCTGGAGAAAACCTGACAGAAATTTTTGAAAAAGAAGGAGACATGGCCGAAAATAATAACAATGGTGGAGATGCAAGGAAGATGCTTGGTGACTTTATTGCACCATCTTCTAACTTCTATGGAAGAAGCATCTCACTTCCTGCGATTGGAGTAAATAATTTTGAGCTAAAGCCTCAATTAGTTTCTCTGATGCAACAGAATTGCAAGTTTCATGGACTTCCATCAGAAGATCCTTTTCAGTTCTTAACTAAATTCTTGCAAATTTGTGATACTGTTAAGACCACTGGGGTTGATCCCGAGGTCTACGGGCTTATGCTTTTCCCGTTTGCTGTAAGAGACAGAGCTAGAATATGGTTGGACTCTCAACCTAAAGATAGCTTGAACTCTTGGGATAAGCTGGTCACGGCTTTCTTAGCCAAGTTCTTTCCTCCTCAAAAGCTTAGCAAGCTTAGAGTGGATGTTCAAACCTTCAGACAAAAAGAAGGTGAATCCCTCTATGAAGCTTGGGAGAGATACAAGCAACTGACCAAAAAGTGTCATTTTGACATGCTTTCAGAATGGACCATCTTGGATATATTCTATGATGGTCTTTCTGAATTATCAAAGATGTCATTGGATCATTCTAGAATAAAACAAGAGAATTTAAAGATCAGAGCAAGAGAATCATCAAGAATAACTTTCGAAAATTACATGCATTATGTTCTTCATTGATCTTCAAGTTATTCTTGATGATTCTCTTGCTCTGATCTTTAAATTCTCTTGTTTTGTGTCTTTTGTTATTTCTCATATGCATTTTCAAATTGTTATAGTCGTTAGTATACAAACTTCTAAGTTTGGTGTCTTGCATGCATTGTTTATTTAATCTTAGTTTTCCATGATTAATTGCATTTTGATTATTTCTCATCATTAAAAAAATTCAAAAATTTTTCAAAATTATGTCTTTTCAAGTCAATAATACAGAGAATTGAAGATTCAGAATAGTCAGCAGAGAAATTACACAGAAAAAGCTGGGCATTCAAAACGCCCAGTGAGGAAGGAAAACTGGCGTTTAAACGCCAGCCAGGGCACCTGGCTGGGCGTTAAACGCCCAAAAGGGTAGTATTTTGGGCGTTAAACGCCAGAATGGATACCATTCTGGACGTTTAACGCCAGGATGGCACAATAGGGAAGATTTTGTTTTTAAATCAAATCTTTTTCAAACTTTCATAATTTTTCAAAATCAATTTTTTTTTCAAATAATTTCTATTCAATAATATCTTTTCAAAATCAATTTCTTTCCATTTTTTTTCATTTTCAAAAATCCTTGCTACAATTAATGATTTAATTCAAAATTTTCAAGTTGTTACTTGCCTATTAAGAAAGGATCAAATTTTAAATTCTAGAATCATATCTTCTAATTTCTTGTTAGTCAAGTAATCAACTTTAATTTTAAAACTTTCTTTTTTAATTTGATTTTCAATCATATCTTCTCAATCACATCTTTTTCAAAATAATTTTCAATCATATCTTTTTGATTTCTAATTTCAAAATCTTTTTCAAAATCAATTAACTATTACCTCAATGTCAATTTTCGAAAATCATCAATCAATTCTTTTTAAAATTTCTTTTAATTATTTCAAAATCTTTCTAAATTTAATTTCAAAAATTCTTTCCCCCTCTTCTCACATCCTTCTATTTAAGGGACTAACACTCTTCCTCAATGTGCAATTCAGACTCCCTCTCTCTATAAGTTCGAATTCTCTCCTTTCTACCTCCTCCTTCTATTCTTCTTTTCCTCTGACACCTCAAGGAATCTCTATATTGTGACATAGAGGATTCCATTCTTTCTTCTTCTCTCTTTCATATGAGCAGGAGCAAGGACAAAGGCATTCTTGTTGAAGATGATCCTGAACCTGAAAGGACCTTGAAGAGAAAGCTAAGAGAAGCTAAAGCACAACTCTCTGGAGAGGACCTAACAGAAATTTTCAAACAAGAAGAAGCCATGGCAGCCGAAAACAACAACAATGTCAACAATGCAAGGAAGGTGCTTGGTGACTTTACTGCACCTACTCCCGACTTCTATGGGAGAAGCATCTTTATCCCTGCCATTGGAGCAAACAATTTTGAGCTTAAGCCTCAATTAGTTTCTCTAATGCAATAGAATTGCAAGTTTTATGGACTTTCATTAGAAGATCCTCATCAGTTCTTAGCTGAATTCTTGCAAATCTGTGATACTGTTAAGACCAATGGGGTTGACCCTGAGGTCTATAGACTCATGCTCTTTCCTTTTGCTGTAAGAGACAGAGCTAGGACATGGTTGGACTCACAACCTAAAGAAAGCCTGAACTCTTGGGAAAAGCTAGTCAGTGCTTTTCTGGCCAAATTCTTTCCCTCTCAAAAATTGATTAAGCTAAGAGTGGAGGTCCAGACCTTCAGACAGAAGGAAGGTGAATCCCTCTATGAAGCTTGGGAAAGATACAAGCAATTGATCAGAAGGTGTCCTTCTGACATGCTTTCTAAATGGAGCATCATAGGTATCTTCTATGATGGTATGTCTGAACTGTCCAAAATGTCATTGGACAGCTCTGCTGGAGGATCTCTTCATCTGAAGAAGACGCTTGCAGAAGCTCAGGAACTCATTGAGATGGTTGCAAATAACCAATTCATGTACACTTCTGAAAGGAACCCTGTGAATAATGGGACAAATCAGAAGAAAGGAGTTATTGAGATAGATACTCTGAATGCCATATTGGCTCAGAACAAAATATTGACTCAGCAAGTCAATATGATCTCTCAGAGTCTGTCTGGAATGCAAGCAGCAATAGGCAATACCAAAGAAGCTTCATCTGAAGAAGAAGCTTATGATCTTGAGAATCCAGCAATGGAAGAGGTGAATTACATGGGAGAACCCTATGGAAACATCTATAATCCTTCATGGAGAAACCATCTAAATCTCTCATGGAAGGACCAACAGAGGCCTCAACAAGGCTTCAACAACAGTAATGGTGGAAGAAATAGGTTTAGCAATAGCTAGCTGATGCGTGAGCATCTTGTCTATCTTTTCCTAGTGAATTTGCATCTAAATTGTTGAATTTAATTAAGAATTAATTATATTTTAGCCACTATGGATGCTATTTTGAGTTTTGTAAAATACTGTTTATTTTAGGTAGCATTTGGCGGAATTTGATGGAGTTTCTGCAGAGAAAGAGAAGAAGCCAAGGAGATGACCAGCGAATACCGACGCAGACGCATGGCTCACGCGACTGCGCGGAATGGAGGAAATCACAATGACGCGATCGCGTGCATGACGCGATCGCGTGGACTGGAATATGCACAAATGACGCGAACGCGTGGACGACGCGGACGCGTCACATGCGCCACGTTCAGAAAAAGTAGAAAAACGCAGGGGGCGATGTATGGGCTGTTTTGACCCAGTTCTTAACCCAGAAATCACAGATTAAAAGCTGCAGAATGGACAAATCAAGCGGTCCCACCCATCAGCTGAAGACTTGTTAATTAATTCGAATTTAAATTCAAATCTTATTTTAGGAAAAGATATTATTTTAATTTTAATTTTAGAAATTTGATTTTTAAATTATTAGGATTAGTTATAAAAGGGATCCCAATAGGGTGGTTCCAGCACAATATTCCACAACATTATTCCATACAAATTTACATTTCATATTCCATGAGTAACTAATCCTCTATTGTTAAGGTTAGGAGCTCTGTCTATTGTATCGATTGATAATATTATTTTTTTATTTTAATTCATGTTTTGATTTATATTTCAATAATTGTTTTTGTTTTTTATTTTATGAATTTGGGTGGAACAGAAGTATGACCCATGTTCTATTTGAGTTCTTGTAAAACTTGGAAAAGCTCTTTACTTGAACAATAGCTTGAAAACATATTATCCTGAATTTCTAATTGTTTGTATTTAACGGGATACGTGACATATAATCCATTTATTTTTGGATAATTAGGATTCTTGTGGCATATAAACTAGAATTTAATCATCACGCTCTAATTGGAATTAATTGACCAAGGAATTGGCAGTTGATGAATTTTAGAGGAGACTAGGAAGGTCTAAGGAATTAGGGTCTAGTCACAAATAGTTTGCCATGAATTAAATCTTGCATGATTAAAATAGTTAATAAGAAAAGTCAATCCAAAAAATAGATAACTCTGAAACCTTAACTGCCTTCTCCATATATTATTCCCAACTTAATTACTTGCCCTTCTTCAATATTTTTGATATTGTTTAATATCTTTTATACTGCATCTCAACACCAATTTTTGTTTGTCTAACTAAGCCTATCAAACACTATTGTTGCTTAGTCCATCAATCCTCGTGAGATCGACCCTTACTCACGTAAAGTATTACTTGGTACGACCCGGTGCACTTGCCGGTTAGTAAGTATGGTTGTAAATTACCGCATCAAGTTTTTGGCGCCGTTGCCGGGGATTGATTGTGATTAACAACTACTCGTTGTTTGATTGCTTAAATTAGATAATTTTTTTTATATTTTTTTCTATTATTATTAATTTTTATTTTTTTATTTTGCATTTTTCTTAAGATTATTTTTTTCTTTTTTCTTTTCTTCACGTTAAATTCTTTTTTTCTTTTCCCTTTCGTTTACGTTATATTTTTTTCTTTTCCTTTTCATTTACATCCCCCCTCCCCTTTACACCGTACTTCTTTTTTTTACTTTTATAAAAAAAATAATAAATAAATAAAAATGAAAATAAAAATATATATTTTGATTTATTTTCTCAATTTCTGAATTTAAGTTTGGTGTCACTCAGTTAATTTTATTTAAAATTTTTCTGTTTATTTTTCCTTTTAAATTTTCGAATTTTTGTTATTTATTTATTTGGTATTTTTTATTTTATTATTTTACACAGGTTACCTCACAGGGACTTCTCTACACTCTGACGTAGAAAGTCCCATTTTTTCTTGTTTCCTGCTTGTGTATGCGCAGAAATAGAGACAAAGAACATCTCTTAGACTTTGATCCTGAACCTGAAAGAACTTTCAGGCGACGTTTACAACAAGCAAGACTTTGCAAGGCTGCAGAATCCACTATGGCAAATAATAATGCTAATGCCAATATGGTAAATCCGAATGGGGATGATCAGCAGAGAAGAGTGCTTGGCTCTTATTCTGCCCCTACTGCGGATCTCTATGGAAAAAGCATTGTGGTGCCTCCTATAACTGCAAACAACTTTGAGTTGAAGCCACAATTGGTCACCCTGGTGCAACAAAACTGCCAGTATCATGGACTTCCTCATGAAGATCCAAATCAATTTATTTCTGATTTTCTGCAGATATGTGATACTGTGAAGACAAATGGAGTAAACCCAGAGGTGTACAAACTCATACTTTTCCCATTTGCTCTGAGGGATAAAGCAAAGCTATGGCTAGATTCTCAACCAAAAGAGAGTTTGAATACTTGAGAAAAGGTTGTTACAGAGTTTCTCACTAAATTTTTCCCACCAAAGAAGCTGACTAAGCTTAGGTTGGAGGTTCAGACCTTCAAGCAGAAGGACGGTGAAACTCTTTATGAAGTTTGAGAGAGATACAAGCTACTGACTAGGCAATGCCCTCCTGACATGTTCTCCAAGTGGACCCAACTGGATATCTTTTATGAAGGCTTAGGAGAGATGCCAAAGATGAGCCTAGACACTTCTGCAGGCGGTTCATTGCACAAGAAGAAGACACCAGAAGAGACTATTGAGCTGATTGAATTGGTTGCAAGCAACCAATATTTATACACATCTAACAGGAATCCTGTGAACTCTGAGGCCGCTCAGAAGAGAGGCGTGTTGGAAGTAGAAGCTGTTAATGCTCTTCTTGCTCAGAACAAGCTTATGTCTCAGCAGATAAATCTACTTACTCAACAGATGGGTGGCATGCAAGTCTCAGCTATCAACACTCAAAATCCACCCCAAGATACCTCCTATGACATGACAGGTAACATTATGCAAAATGATAATTATGATGATGCTCAACCTTCTTCTGAACAGGTGAATTACATGGGAAGTGCTCCTAGAAATCCCAACAATGATCCATATTCTAAGACATACAACCAGGGATGGAGGAATCACCCAAATTTTGGGTGGAGAGATCAACCTCAGAGACCTCAGAACTTCAACAATAGTTCTCAGGGCGGTTTTCAACAGAACAACTATAATAACCGCCAATTTCAGTCACAGCAACAACAACCACCTCAGCAGGCAAATTCTAAATCCCAAGAAGATTCTAAATGGGAGATGATGATGAGTTTCATACAAGAAACCAGAGCCTCCATTAGAAACTTGGAGGTGCAAATGGGTCAAATGAGCAAGCAATTACCTGAAAGGTCTTCAAATACATTCCCTGGTGATACAGTGGTGAACCCAAGAGAAGATTGCAAGGCCATTCAATTGAGAAGTGGTAAGGTAGCTGGTTCTGAGACTAAGGTCAATGAAGATCTAGTTGAAAAGGAAGCTCCAGAGGAGAAGAAGGAAGAAATAGAGCACGCCCTTCCTAAACGTGCAGACAACTCATTTCCTGACTCTCTTGACACTTATCCCACCTTACCAAAGGCCCCAGAATACAAGCCAAAAATGCCATATCCTCAGAGGCTTCAGAAGGCGTCCAAAGAAAAGCAATTCTCTAAATTTTTAGATGTCTTCAAGAAGCTACAGATCAACATCCCTTTTGCAGAGGCTCTGGAGCAAATGCCTCTCTATGCTAAATTTATGAAAGAATTGTTGACCCACAAGAGAAATTGGAAGGAACAAGAAACAGTGGTGCTAACCAAGGAATGCAGTGCTATTATTCAACACACCCTTCCTGAGAAGATGCCAGACCCAGGGAGCTTTGTCATTCCTTGCACCATTGGAGAAGTCGGCATTCAGATAGCTTTATGTGATCTTGGAGCTAGCATCAACCTCATGCCACTTTCAGTGATGAAAAAGCTTCAAATTGAGGAGGTAAAACCCACTCGTATTTCTCTTCAACTTGCTGATCTTTCTATTAAATTACCTGTGGGTGTGGTTGAAGATTTACTTGTTAAAGTAGGACCATTTATTTTCCCTGTTGATTTTGTTATATTAGACATGGAAGAGGAGGTAAAACCCTCTATTATACTTGGTAGACCCTTTTTAGCTACAGGTAGAGCTCTGATAGATGTGCAAAAAGGTGAATTAACCCTGAGGGTCAATGAAGAACAAGTGGTCTTAAATGTTTTTGAAGCCCTCAAGCACCCCAATGATTCTGAGGGGTGTATGAAAATAGATGTTATTGAACCACTTGTTCAAGAAGTACTGGAAACTGAGGTACTTGATGATGTTCTGGATCCTATTTCTGAGTGTGAATTAGTTGAAGTTGATGATTTACCACCCCAAAAGGAGCTGATGAACACGCCTATAAAGGAGAAGGAAGCCCCCAAGCTTGAGCTCAAACCTTTACCTCCTTCTCTGAAATATGTGTTCTTGGGTGGAAATGATTCATACCCAGTGATTATTAGCTCTTCTCTGAAGCCTGAAGAAGAAGAGGCACTTGTTTCAGTGCTCAAGAGTCATAAAACAGCTCTTGGGTGGACCATTAGTGATTTGAAGGGGATTAGTCCAACCAAGTGTATGCACAAAATCCGTCTTGAAGATGATGCTAAACCAGTTGTGCAACCACAAAGGAGACTCAATCCAACTATGAAAGAGGTGGTCCAAAAAGAGGTAATGAAGTTATGGGAAGCAGGTATTATTTACCCTATTTCTGACAGTCCTTGGGTAAGTCCTGTGCAGGTAGTTCCCAAGAAAGGAGGGATGATAGTGATCAAGAATGAAAAGAATGAGCTTATTCCTACAAGAACAGTCACAGGATGGAGAATGTGCATAGATTACAGGAGGCTCAACACTGCTATAAGGAAGGATCATTTCCCTCTCCCTTTCATTGATCAGATGCTTGAGAGGTTAGCCGGTCATGCTTTTTATTGTTTTCTAGATGGATATTCTGGATATAATTAAATTGCAGTGGACCCTCAAGATCAAGAGAAGACAGCATTCACATGCCCCTTTGGAGTATTTGCCTATAGGAGAATGCCATTCGGACTCTGCAATGCTCCAGCAACTTTTCAGAGGTGTATGCTTTCAATTTTTTCTGATATGGTTGAAAAGTTTATTGAGATATTTATGGATGACTTTTCTATTTTTGGAAATTCTTTTGAATCCTGCCTTAAACATTTATCTCTTGTCTTGAAACAGTGTCAAGAATCAAACCTTGTTTTAAATTGGGAAAAATGCCATTTTATGGTTATAGAAGGCATTGTTCTTGGACACCGGATTTCAAGTAAGGGAATTGAGGTTGACAGAGCAAAGGTGGAGGTAATTGAAAAATTACCACCACCAACTAATGTTAAGGCAATTAGAAGTTTCTTGGGTCATGCAGGATTTTATAGAAGATTTATAAAGGATTTTTCTAAAATTGCTAAACCATTGAGCAACCTGTTGGTTGTTGATGTTCCTTTTGTTTTTGATTCTGATTGTCTGCATGCTTTTGAAACTCTGAAGGCAAACCTTACCTCTGCTCCCATTATAGCTCCCCCTGACTGGGATTTACCATTTGAATTAATGTGTGATGCTAGTGATTTTGCTATAGGAGCTGTTTTAGGACAAAGGCATGGTAAGCTTGTACATGTTATTTATTATGCTAGTCGTGTGTTAAATGATGCTCAAAAGAATTACACAACTACAGAAAAGGAATTATTAGCTGTTGTGTATGCTGTTGATAAGTTTAGGTCCTATTTACTTGGTTCTAAGGTTATTGTTTATACTGACCATGCTGCTTTGAAGTACCTTCTAACCAAGCAGGATTCTAAACCAAGATTAATCAGATGGGTGTTGCTCCTTCAGGAGTTTGATATTGAAATAAAAGACAGGAAAGGGTCAGAAAATCAAGTGGCTGACCATCTCTCTAGAATTGAGCCTGAAGCAGGAGTGCAACCACCACAGCTTTGACTGAGACATTTCCAGATGAGCAATTGTTCCTCATTCAACAGGCTCCATGGTTTGCAGACATTGCAAATTATAAGGCCATGAATTTTATCCCAAGAGAGTACAGCAGGCAACAAGTAAAGAAGCTATTAACAGATGCCAAGTATTACATCTGGGAGGAACCATACCTTTTTAAAAGATGTTCAGATGGTATAATCAGGAGATGTGTCCCAGATGAAGAAACACAACAAATTCTTTGGCACTGTCATGGTTCTGAATATGGGGGCCACTTTGGTGGTGAAAGGACAGCTACAAAGGTCCTTCAGAGCGGGTTCTACTGGCCTACTCTCTTTAGAGATTCAAGAAATTTTGTGAAGCACTGTGACAGATGTGCAAAAGCCACAAATCTTCCTGCCAATCACAAAATGCCACAGCAGGGGATTCTTGAGGTTGAGTTGTTTGATGTGTGGGGTATTGATTTCATGGGACCTTTTCCACCCTCACATTCAAACAACTATATTTTAGTGGCGGTTGATTATGTGTCCAAGTGGGTGGAAGCTGTAGCTCTACCCACCAATGATGCCAAGGTGGTAATGAGCTTTCTTCAGAGATATATCTTTAGCCGGTTTGGTGTCCCAAGGACACTCATTAGCGATGGTGGAAGCCACTTCTGTAACAGACAGCTGGACTCTCTTCTGCATAGATATGGAGTCCGTCATAAAGTGGCAACCCCCTATCACCCTCAGACAAGTGGACAGGTTAAAGTTTCCAACAGGGAACTTAAGAGGATTCTGGAGAAGACCGTCAGTATCTCAAGAAAGGACTGGTCTAGGAAGCTTGATGATGCTCTCTGGGCTTATCGGACAGCATACAAGACTCCAATTGGCATGTCCCCGTATTAGTTGGTCTATAACAAAGCCTGTCACTTTCCAGTGGAGCTGGAGCACAAGGCTTATTGGGCAATCAAGTACCTGAATCTTGATTCAGAAGCTGCAGGAATTAAGTTGATGCTTCAGTTGAATGAGCTTGATGAATTCAGATATTCAGCCTATGAGAATGCCAAGCTCTATAAGGAGAGAACCAAGCTACTGCATGACAAGAAGATTGCCATTAGAGTCTTTGAGCCAGGACAGAGAGTGCTTCTATATAATTCAAGGCTCAAATTCTTTCCCGGAAAGCTGAAATCCCGGTGGTCAGGACCGTTTGTGGTTATCAGAGCCTCACCACATGGTCATGTGGAAATACAGGAAGAAAATTCTGACAGAAAATTTACAGTGAATGGCCAGAGGTTGAAGCACTATCTTGGAGGGCGAGATTGACCGCCAGAGGTCCACTCATCTGTTGAACTAGCAGAACTGACCGTCAAGCTAGTGACGTTAAAGAAGCGCTTGTCGGGAGGCAACCCGATAATTTCGTATCCTTCGCTATTTTTCGTAGTAGTTTTTCTTAGTTATTTTAATTTTATTGAGTTCTTACTAATTTTCTGATCATGCAACTATATTCTTCCAGGAACCGAACACCTCAAGCTCTCAAAAAAAAAAAGAGGCACTCGACGCGATCACATCATTGACGCAAACGCGTCAACCAAGTGTGCGTGAAAAATAAATTTGAACAGAGAGTTGCACGGGAGTGGCACAAGAATGATGCCTCTAGCACAAACAAGCCCACGCGGACGCATGGCTCACGCGACCGCGTTATTCATGATTTTTTCTACTTCACGCGACCGCGTCATCCACGCGGACGCGTGACCCGAAAAATCAATGTAGAAGGTGTCTGGACAGAGAGTTAAGCTGGCTTGAGGCAAGAAGTGTGCTAAAAGCACAAATTTGGTCACGCGGACGTGTGCCTGACGCCTCCGCGTCAATTGCATAAATGGCCATCCACGCGATCGCGTGCCTAATGCTAACGCGTCATTATGAAGAATGCGCGACGCACGCGATCGCGTCATTGACGCGAACGCGTCACTTGCGTCGCCTAGTTTTCTTCTCTCTCTCCCAATCCTAATTCTCTCTTATTCTCTTATCCTTTTATTTTTTTTCTTTCATTTTAACATTTGTCTCTTCTCTATTTTCAGTTCTTATTTGCTTGAGGACAAGCAAACCTTTAAGTTTGGTGTTGACGCTTTGCTTAAGGGTTTTCTGTTTATTCCTATGGCACCAAAAGGGAGGCGAATCATCTTCACTGAGGAGCACAACCTGAAGAATAAACGATTGCTAGGATAACTAAGGTGGTTAAGTTCTTTTCATTTTTTTATTCCTCCCCTCTTTGTCTATGTTATGTTCCGATTTTCTGCTATTTTTCTTTGTCTGTTGCATGATCCTTTATTAGTTAGAATCCTAGGACTAGTTTAGTTTTCCTATTGCTTTAATTCTGAAAAGATGTCTCATGTATTACTCACTGAGCTTAAAAAAAAATAGGAGTGATATATTGCATGAGAAAGTGGGTCTATATTGAATAATAAGTCTTATTTACTTAAATGTGGTGGTATTTTCTGTGATTCTGAATGCATGACATGAACAGTTAAAAAATTAATTTCACGTAATTACCGGCAAGTATACCGGGTCATATCAAGTAATAAAACTCACTAAGAGTGAGGTCGATCCCACGGAGATTGGTAGATTAAGCAACTTTAGTTAAATGGTAGATTTAGTCAAGCAAACAAGGTTTTGATTTCATGAGATTTGTGATTTTTGAACATAATTGCAAAAATTTAAATGGCAAGGAATTTAAAGAACTAGAAGAGAGAAAGAAGATGAAAGTAAATAATTGAAACTTAAAATGCAAGAAACTTAAATGACATTAAAGATAAATTGCAAGAAAGTAAAGATTGCAGAATTTTAAAGAGCATAAGAGTAAATAGCAAGAATTATAGAAACAGAATGTAAATGACAAGAATAATGAATTGCAAGAATGTAGAAGGGAATAGGGTAATGGATATTTAAACAACTAAAGGGCAAAAGAAATGAGAATTGATGATGGAGAGGATCATTAGGGATCAGAGATGCAAATTCTCCTGAATTGATGTTGATCAATTCCTTCTCAATCATGGGTATAGATCTATGGCAACTTGTGGGTAATTGAGTCCCAATCTCTTGGTAACTCAATTTCTCTCAACACAACCAATTGCCACTCTCGTGATCTAATTGTTCATGAGAAGAGATGAAGTTCAATTCCTAATCCAAGCCACACAACTTCCAGAATCTCAACTAAGGGAGGTTACATCTCACATACCAACCAAAGTGTATTAATTAAGGAAATCATGAAAGGATGAACTCTAAACTGAATTATGTGACTCCTTTCTCAAATTCACCACATAATTCATATAGATTAATCCCTCTCTCGATGGTGATTGAATCTTTGAAGAACAAGAGTTTCCTCTTGGATTAACCACTTGAATTAAGAAGGAGGAGAAGATTTATCAATGCATTCAAACAAGCAGAGCTCTTCCCCCTAATGAAAGTGGGGTTTAGTGAATCATACCTCCAATTTCAACAACAATTGCAATAGATGAAAATTAAACTAAGTGTAGAGAAGAATGAAGAACAAGAAGAAGAAGTTCTTAAAACTGAAATTTAAAGTTTCAAGAAAAACAAAATAGAAGACCGGTGAGAAAAAGTAAAGAATAGAAATTGCTAGTGTAATCGAAAATGTCTAAGTGTCAAAAAGTCTAAAAACAAGTTCAAAATCAAAAAGAAAGTCCTTCTAAGTATCAAACTCTTCTCTATTTATACTACTCCTAAAACTCCTTCAGAGACCTTTAATTTGGGCTAGCAATGTGGGCTTTCTCTTGGTTGAATTCCTGGCTCAATGGAAGAAGTGTTGCTAAACAGGGGAGAAGGAACTTGTTCATAATGTTCCTGGCCTAATGGCATGGTGTTTTTGCCAATAACGCTAGCCTTAATGCACGTTGGCAATGTGCAAGGTATTTTCCTGGGAGTGGGCATTGGTACTTGGGTGTTGTTAGCCCAAGTTGTTGCTAACAACTTGCTTTTCTTCTTCTTGACTCTACTTTTCATGCTTAATGTTTCCCAGAATTTGAGTATCAATCCTCTGCTTTAATATGGACTATCATACATCATTGGAAAGCTTAGAATGTCTTCTTTCTAATGCACTTGGAATCATCTCAATTGGGTTTTCCTATCTCAAGTTATGCTTCCTCAAAGAAGGTGAGGTCAGGCTGCTAAGTTTGTTGAAGTTGTTGCTGAACACGCCCCTCTCTTCCAAGTTGGCAACGTGCCAAACCTCCTAGGGCTGAGACATGGGGCTGGCGTTGTTGCTGAACACGCCCCCTTGTTGGCACGTTGGCAACGTGCTCGCTGCTTCCCTCCAGGGCTGCCTTCTAGCCTTCAACTTTGCTTGTCACGTTGCCTTGGAACACACCTTCAGAACTTGGCATTGACAACGTGCTCGAGTGAAAGCTTTGCTCTCTAAGATTGCTTGCTACGTTGTCACAAAACACGCCTATAGAACTTGGCGTTGACAACGTGCTCGAGCCTTCCTCATGGCTCCATGCTTGCTGCTTGGCGTTGTCATTGAACACGCCTATTCATCCCAACGTTGGCAACGTGCTTGAGTGGAAGAGTCATCATCCAAGCTGCCTTGAGTTGTTGCCAAACACGCTAATGCATTCCCAAGTTAGCAACGTGCTCTTCATTCTCAAGGTTGCCTAGCTTGCTTGTATGATGCGTTGCCAATGAACACGCCTATGTATCCTGGCATTGGCAACGTGCTCGAGCTTGAGATTGCCCTCCAGGGTTGCCTTCTAGCTTGGCGTTGCCTTGGAACACGTCCATGCTCTCCCAACCCAGCAACGTGCTCGAGCTTTCCTTGTGTCACTAAGTTTTGCTTGCTACGTTGCCTTGGAACACGCCTTCAGAACTTGGCGTTGGCAACGTGCTTCTCCCTTTGCTGAGCTAAGTTTTCTATTCAGCGTTGTTTGCCTGCGTTGTCCTCAAACACGCCCCCATCTCTAGGTTGGCAACGTGCTCGAGGCTTTGAAATTGCTTCTCTCCAAGGTCTTGCTTGCAGCGTTGCCTCTAAACACGCTTTTGGACTCTGGCGTTGGCAACGTGCATGAGCTTCTGACTTGCTCCCCAGAGTTGCTTGCTGCGTTACCATCAAACACACACCCTTTCTCCAAGTTGGCAACGTGCTTGAGCCTTCATCCTTCTTGCCAAGTTTTTCTTCTTGGCATTGTTGCCAAGCACTCAAGTAGTAGTTCAAGTTGGCAACGTGCAAACCCTTCCCAGAATCACTCTCCAGGGCTGCTGGCGTTATCACCAAACACGCTAGTAGTAGCCCAAGTTGGCAACGTGCACGTCCTCTACCTCCTTGCCAAGCTTGATGTAATCTCAAGGCTTCTTGCTCCAATTCTTGCTCCATTGCCTTCTTGCTCCAAGGCTCTTTGCTTCACTATCATAAACCAAAGAAACTTCCTCAAAGTCTTACCATCTTATGCAATAATTTCAAGGGAATCATTCATATCAACTTGTTTATAAACTCCTTGAATATTTGCATGAATTTGGCCAACATTTACCGAGTTCTTGGTGTTTTAATGCATGGAAGTAAAACTCATAAAAGTTCTTGTTTATTTCAAAGATGATGAATGAAATTAAGCTAAAACTAACTAAACTGACTAGCTAATATAACAAATATGCGAATGCATCAACAGTGCATATTTTTTGATAGTGAAGTTTATGAATGTTAAAATTGTTGGCTCTTAAAAGAATGATGAAAAAGAAAAATGTTATTGATAATCTGAAAAATCATAAAATTGATCCTTGAAGTAAGAAAAAGCAGTGAAAAATACAAAGCTTGCGGAAAAAAAAATTTTAAAATAAAGAAAAAAAGGAAAAAGAAAAAGCAAGCAGAAAAAGCCAATAACCCTTTAAATTAAAAGGCAAAGGGTAAAAAAAAAATAAAAAAAAAGGGATCCAAGGCTTTGAGCATTGATGGATAGGAGGGCCCAAAGGAATAAAATCCTGGCCTAAGCGGCTAAATCAAGCTGTCCCTAACCATGTGCTTGTGGCATGAAGGTGTCAAGTGAAAAGCTTGAGACTGAGTGGTTAAAGTCGTGGTCCAAAGCAAAAAGAGTGTGCTTAAGAGATCTGGGCACCTCTAACTGGGGACTCTAACAAAGCTGAGTCACAATCTGAAAAGGTTCACTCAGTTAGGTGTCTGTGGCATTTATGTATCCGGTGGTAATACTGGAAAACAAAATGCTTAGGGTCACAGCCAAGACTCATAAAAAAGCTGTGTTCAAGAATCAACATACTGAACTAGGAGAATCAATAACACTATCTGAATTCTGAGCTCTTATGGATGCCAATCATTCTGAACTTCAAAGGATAAAGTGAGATGCCAAAACTGTTCAGGATTGCAGTTGTAAACCCCACTATAAAAAGAAACATGAGCTTAATCGAACTCTCATTCTCATGAAAATTCACATCCTAAGCTTATATTAGTTTGGGTTGCTTGAGGACAAGCAACAGTTTAAGTTTGGTGTTGTGATGCGTGAGCATTTTGTCTATCTTTTCCTAGTGAATTTACATCTAAATTGTTGAATTTAATTAAGAGTTAATTATATTTAGCCACTATGGATGCTATTTTGAGTTTTGTACAATACTGTTTATTTTAGGTAGCATTTGGCGGAATTTGATGGGGTTTCTACAGAGAAAGAGAAGATGCCAAGGAGATGATCAGCGAATACCGACGCGGACGCATGGCTCACGCGACCGCGCGGAATGGAGAAAATCACAATGACGCGATCGCGTGCATGACGCGATCGCGTGGACTGGAATCTGCACAAATAACGCGAACGCGTGGACGACGTGGACGCGTCACATGCGCCACGTGCAGAAAAAGTAGAAAAACACAGGGGGCGATGTCTGGGCTGTTTTGACCCAGTTCTTAGCCCAGAAATCACAGATTAAAAGCTGCAGAATGGACAAATCAAGCGGTCCCACCCATCAGCTAAAGACTTGTTAATTAATTCGAATTTAAATTCAAATCTTATTTTAGGAAAAGATATTATTTTAATTTTAATTTTAGAAATTTGATTTTTAAATTATTAGGATTAGTTATAAAAGGGATCCCAATAGGGTGGTTCTAGCACAATATTCCACAACATTATTCCATACAAATTTACATTTCATATTCCATGAGTAACTAATCCTCCATTGTTAAGGTTAGGAGCTCTGTCTATTGTATGGATTGATAATATTATTTTTCTATTTTAATTCATGTTTTGATTTATATTTCAATAATTGTTTTCGTTCTTTATTTTATGAATTTGGGTGGAACGGAAGTATGACCCATGTTCTATTTGAGTTCTTGTAAAACTTGGAAAAGCTCTTTACTTGAACAATAGCTTGAAAACTTATTATCCTGAATTTCTAATTGTTTGTATTTAATGGGATACGTGACATATAATCCCTTTATTTTTGGATAATTAGGATTCTTGTGGCATATAAACTAGAATTTGATCATCACGCTCTAATTGGAATTAATTGTCCAAGGAATTGGCAGTTGATGAATTTTAGAGGAGACTAGGAAGGTCTAAGAAATTAGGGTCTAGTCACAAATAGTTTGCCATGAATTAAATCTTGCATGATTAAAATAGTTAATAAGAAAAGTCAATCCAGAAAATAGATAACTTTGAAACCTTAACTGCCTTCTCCATATATTATTCCCAACTTAATTACTTGCCTTTCTTCAATATTTTTGATATTGTTTAATGTCTTTTATACTGCATCTCAACACCAATTTTTGTTTGTCTAACTAAGCCTATCAAACACTATTGTTGCTTTGTCCATCAATCCTCGTGGGATCGACCCGGTGCACTTGCCGGTTAGTAAGTGTGGTTGTAAATTACCGCATCACTAGCCTTTTCCATCATCTTCTCAGCAACAGACAGAAAATTCTAAGCAGAGCCACTCTGACTTAGCTACCATAGTCTCTGATCTAATTAAAACCACTCAAAGTTTCATGACTGAAACAAGGTCCTCCATTAGAAATTTGGAGGCACAAGTGGGTCAGCTGAGTAAGAAAATTACTGAACTCCCTCCTAGTACTCTCCCAAGCAATACAGAAGAGAACCCAAAAAGAGAGTGCAAGGCCATCAACATAACCCACACGGCCGAACCTGGAGAGGAGGAAGAGGCAGTGATTTCCACTGAGGAAGACCTCAATGGACGTCCACTGGCCTCCAAGGAGTCCCCTAATGAGGAACCATGGGAATCTGAGGCTCATACAGAGGCCATAGAGATTCCATTGAATTTACTTCTGCTATTCATGAGCTCTGATGAGTATTCTTCCTCTGAAGAAGATGAAGATATTACTGAAGAGCAAGTTGCCAAGTACCTTGGAGCAATCATGAAGCTAAATGCCAAGCTATTTGGTAATGAGACTTGGGAGGATGAACCCCCTTGCTCACCAAAGAACTGGATGACTTGATTAGGCAGAGACTACCTCAGAAGAGACAGGATCCTGGAAAGTTCCCAATACCTTGTACCATAGGCACCATGACCTTTGAGAAGGCTCTGTGTGACCTGGGGTCAAGTATAAACGTCATGCCGCTCTCTGTAATGGAGAAGCTAGGGATCCTTGAGGTACAAGCTGCAAGAATCTCACTAGAGATGGCAGACAATTCAAGGAAACAGGCTTATGGACTTGTAGAGGATGTCTTGGTAAAGGTTGAAGGCCACTACATCCCTGCTGATTTCATAATCCTAGACACTGGGAAGTGTATGGATGAATCCATCATCCTTGGAAGACCCTTCCTAGCCACAGCAAAAGCTGTGATTAATGTTGACAGAGAAGAATTGGTCCTTCGAGTGAGTGAGGATTACCTTGTGTTTAAAGCTCAAGGATCTCCCTCTGTAGTCATGGAGAGGAAGCATGAAAAGCTTCTCTCAATGCAGAGTCAAATAGAGCCCCTACATTCAAACTCTAAGTTTGGTGTTGGGAGGCCATCATCATGCTCTGAATATCTGTGAGGCTCCATGAGAGCCCACTGTCAAGCTATTGACATTAAAGAAGCGCTTGTTGGGAGGCAACCCAATTTTATTATATCTATCTATTTCCATTGTTATTTTATGTTTTATGTAGGTTGATGATCATGTGAAGTCACAAAAACAATTGAAAAAGCAAAAACAGAATGAAAAACAGTATTAAAAATAGCACACCCTGGAGGAGAAGCTTACTGGCGTTTAAACGCCAGTAAGGGTAGCAGAATGGGCGTTAAACGCCAGAAAGGGGAGAAAAGCTGGCGTTAAACGCCAAAAATGGGCAGCAACCTGGCGTTTAACGCCAGGATTGGCACAGGAAGGGGAATTTACACGCCAACATGGTGCAGGGATGAGATATCCTTGACACCTCAGGATCTGTGGACCACACAGGATCTCCACCTACCTCATCTCTCTCTTTTCTTCACACCTTCCCATAACACACCTTCCCCAAATACCCTTCACCAATCACGTCAATACCTCTTCCCCAAAAACCCCTCACCTATCAAATCCTACCCTATTCTCCATGATCTATTCACCAATCCACATCCATCCACTATAGATCCCTACCTACCTCACCATTCAAAAACTTGGTGCACGAAATTACAATCACACTTTTGCAACTCCGCACAACTAACCAGCAAGTGCACTGGGTCGTCCAAGTAATACCTTATGTGAGTAAGGGTCGATCCCACAGAGATTGTTGGCTTGAAGCAAGCTATGGTTATCTTGTAATTCTTAGTCAGGATATCAGCAATGATTCTTAGTTTTAATGGTAAAAAGTAAAAGAACATGAAATAAATACTTGTTATGCAGTAATGGAGAACAGGTTGAGGTTTTGGAGATGCTCTGTCTTCTGAATCTCTAATTTCCTACTGTCTTCTTCTTCACGCACGCAAGGTTCCTTCCATGGCAAGCTGTATGTTGGTGGATCACCGTTGTCAATGGCTACCATCCGTCCTCTCAGTGAAAATGGTCCAAATGCGCTGTCACCACACGGCTAATCATCTGTCGGTTCTCGCTCATGCTGGAATAGGATCCATTGATCCTTTTGCGTCTGTCACTATACCCAACACTTGTGAGTTTAAAGCTCATCACAGTCATCCTATCCCAGATCCTACTCAGAATACCACAGACAAGGTTTAGATGTTTCGGATCTCAAGAATGCTACCAATTGATTCTAGCTTATACCACAAAGACTCTGGTCTGAACCAGGAGGCTAAGAGATAAGCACTCAGTCTAAGGTAGAACGGAGGTGGTTGTCAGGCATGCATTCATAGGTTGAGAATGGTGATGAGTGTCACAGATCATCACATTCATCAAGATGAAGTACGAGTGAATATCTTAGAATTGAAGCAAGCGTGATTGAATGGAAAACAGTAGTAATTGCATTAATTCATCAAAACACAGCAGAGCTCCTCACCCCCAACCATGGGGTTTAGAGACTCATGCCATAGAAGATACAATATGAAACATGTAGAGTGTCATGAGGTACAGGATGAATCACTAAAAGTAGTTTTTATAATAAACTAGTGACCTAGGGTTACAGAAAATGAGTAAGCTAGAATAGTTAGTGTAAAAATCCACTTCCGGGGCCCACTTGGTGTGTGCTTGGGCTGAACATTAAAGCTTTCACGTGTAGAGACCTTTCTTGGAGTTAAACGCCAGCTTTTGTGCCAGTTTGGGCGTTTAACTCCAGCTTTCATGCCAGTTCTGGTGTTTTGACGCCAGAATTTCTATGCTGACTTGGAACGCCAGTTTGGGCCATTAAATCTCGGGCAAAGTATGGACTATTATATATTGCTGGAAAGCCCAGGATGTCTACTTTCCAACACAATTGAGAGCGCGCCAATTGGACTTCGGTAGCTCTAGAAAATCCACTTCGAGTGCAGGGAGGTCAGAATCTAACAGCATCTGCAGTCCTTTTTCAGCCTCTGAATCAGATTTTTGCTCAGGTCCCTCAATTTTAGCCAGAAAATACCTGAAATCACAGAAAAATACACAAACTCATAGTAAAGTCCAGAATTGTAATTTTTGAATAAAAACTAATAAAAACATAATAAAAACTAACTAAAATATACTAAAAACATACTAAAAACAATGCCAAAAAGCGTATAAATTATCCGCTCATCACAACACCAAACTTAAATTGTTGCTTGTCCCTAAGCAACTGAAAATCAAATAGGGTAAAAAGAAGAGAATATACTATAAATTCCAAATTATCAATGAAACTTAGCTCCAATTAGATGAGCGGGACTAGTAGCTTTTTGCCTCTGAACAGTTTTGGCATCTCACTTTATCCCTTGAAGTTTAGAATGATTGGCATCTCTAGGAACTCAGAATTTATATAGTGTTATTGATTCTCCTAGTTCAGTATTGTTGATTCTTGAACACAGTTACTTTATGAGTCTTGGCCGTGACCCTAAGCATTTTGTATTCCAGTATTACCACCGGATACATAAATGCCACAGACACATAACTGGGTAAACCTTTTCAGATTGTGACTCAGCTTTGCTAAAGTCCCCAATTAGAGGTGTCTAGAGCTCTTAAGCACACTCTTTTTCCTTTGGACCATGACTTTAACCGCTCAGTCTCAAGTTTTTACTTGACACCTTCACGCCACAAGAACATGGTTAGAGACAGCTTGGTTTAGCCGCTTAGGCCAGGATTTTATTCCTGTGGGCCCTCCTATCCACTGATGATCAAAGCCTTGGATCCTTTTTATTACCCTTACCTTTTGGTTTAAAGGGTTACTGGCTTTTTCTTTTTCTTTCTTTTTCTTTTCGCCAAATATTTTTTTTTCACTGCTTTTTCTTGCTTCAAGAATCAAATTTTTTATGATTTTTCAGATTATCAATAAAATTTCTCATTTTTATTATTCTTTCAAAAGCCAACAAATTTAACATTCATAAACAACAAATTCAAAAGACATATGCACTGTTCAAGCATTCATTCAGAAAACAAAAAGTATTGTCACCACATCAAAATAATTAAACTAGTTTCAAGGATGAATTCAAAATCATGTACTTCTTGTTCTTTTATGATTTAAAACATTTTTCCTTTAAGAAAGGTTGATGAGTATTTTAGTGGAAAAATGAATTTCTCCCAAAACACACAAATCTAACCGGCAAGTGCACCGGGTCGCATCAAGTAATAATAACTCACGGGAGTGAGGTCGATCCCACAGGGATTGATGGATCAAGCAATTTTAGTGGGTGATTAGTTTAGTCAAGCTGACATTTAGTGAATTGTGTGAAATTGTAGCCAACAGAAAGTAAATGACAATGAATTTAAAGTTGCAGAATGTAAATTGGCAAGTAACTTAAAGAGCAAGAAATTAAAATTGCAAGAATCTTAAATGACAAGAAATATAAATTGCATTAAATGTAAAGGGAATTGGGAATTGGATTTGCAGAAATTAAACAAGGAAAAGTTAAATTGCAACAAGCAGAGAAGTAAAAGATGGATTTGATTGATTCAAAACCAAAACAGAAATGTAAATAAACATGAAAAGCAATAAACAGAGAATGTAAAATTGGAATTAAGATCTCAGGACCCAAGAGACTAGATAACCAAGTCTAGATCTCAATGCCTTCCTAGATCCAACAAGAACAATTGCAAAGGAAATGTAAATTGCAGAGAAAGTAGATGAAGAGCAATTAACAGAAATTTCGATCCAATTAAGCAGTAAAGAAAGCAGAGAGAAATCTCAGAGGGAGAATGAAACAGAACACCTTCAATTCTCCACCCAAGACTCAAAAACAAAGAAAAGAAAATTAAAGAGAGCTCTCGAATCCTCGTGCTCCCTGATGGAGCCAGCCTCCCTACAAATATGAAACAGATGCCTATTTATAGGCATTTTTACAAAATGAAAATGAAATTCAAAACAAATTACAATTAAAATGAAATTTCTATTCTAACTATCTCTTGTGCCTTTGAGTGGTGTCAATTGGGCCCTTGCTCTTGATGGAATTGGGTTGATAAAGGCCTTGGTTGATTGCTCTTGGAGTTTGAAGAGGAACCGAATTGAACCGGGTTGAGTTTGCAAAAGTTTGAGTAAAAGTTTGAGTAAAAGTTTGAGGCAAACTTTTACCCAAACCTTTCATATCAGCACCCATATCCAGCTGCTACCAACGTTGGGGCAAAAGTTTGGGGTCTAACTTTTGCTCCAACGTTGGCCTCCCTTATGCACATTTATGGCGCCAACTTTGTCCTCTTGTCATGTTGCCAATTTTATGTCCAATATAGACTATCATATATGGTTGGAAAGCTCTGAATGTCAGCTTTCTAACCCATTTAGAATCACTTCAATTGGACATCTACAACTCAAGTTATGATCATTTGAAGAGGGCATGGTCGCTGGCTTTGGTGTGCAGCGTTTGAGGTAAAGTTTGCCTCAAACGTTGGCGAAAACGCCAGTTCTGGAGGCTCAAACGTATTGTCCACCCCATACTATTATACATTGTTGGAAAGCCCTGAATGTCTACTTTCCATTGCCGTTGGAAGCGCATCAATTGGAGCTCTACAGCTCGAGTTATACTCCGTTGAAGGTGCAGAGGTCAGTTGGCCTCACTGCAGGTTGCCACCATGTTCGTTTATGCACATTGCGGGGCAGTTTTCTCCCTCAGTTTTAGTGTCCACCATGCAGTGTCATATATGCTTGGAAAGATCTTGATTCCTACTTTCCAATGCTTCTTGAATCACCTCATTTGGAGCTCTGTAGCTCAAGTTATTCTTGTTGGAAGTATACCCCTTCAAGCTGTTGTGGTGTGTGGCGCCAACGTTAGCCCAAAAGTTAGAGGCTAACGTTGGCGCAAAATTTTTGCTCCCAGGGTGTGTTTTTCATGCGCCAACGTTAGACAAAAAGTTAGGGGCTAACATTGGCGTAAACTTTTGGTGCCCAGGGTGTTGATTTTCATGCCAACGTTAGCCAAAAAGTTAGGGGCTAACATTGGCTCAAACTTTTCACCCAAAAGTTTGCCCAAAAGTTTGAGGCAAACTTTTGGTCAAACTTTTTGCTCCCTGGTTCATTTTCAATGATTCCAAAAGTTTGAGGCAAACTTTTGCTCAAACGTTTTGTCCTCTCTTACTCCTAGCCATTCCTTCTTGCTTCAACCTTTCTCCAAGCTTTCTTCACCTATCATTAATCAACCAAACACATCAAAGCTATGCTCAAAATCATGAGATATTCATTCTTTCATAATATGCAACAAATATAGCATAAAACCTCATTGAATTGCATTAATTCATACATGGTTGATTAAATCAAAGGAAGCATGAAAATCTACCCAATTGGCTTGCTTATGGCTCAAGAAAGTGCATAAAACCTATTGAAACCAAAGGAAAAAGCATAGAAAAACATGACATGGTGACATGTCATCACAACACCAAACTTAAACCTTGCTTGTCCCCAAGCAAGAAAAGAATCATGCAATAAAGATTGACAATCCAAGGCAAGAAGGATAGCAACTCAATGTTCATGGTAAGCTAGTTTTCTAAGCATGCTATAATCACAAAAGAAATGTAAATGATTGATGCTTCCATCTAGCTCAATTTATGAAATCTTTATTTTATATTTCTTCCTTGAAACAAACTTTTGATTTTCTTATTTAGCTTCTCCTTTTGGGTGCTTTGCCCCATGAGTTGATAACAAAGCTACGACTTCTAAATGCTTTGTTTTCAAGTATTACCACTTGATACATAAGCACCACAAGCATTTGATTAGAGAACTTCATTAAGCTCATTTTTCTTTTCTTTTCTTGACTCTCTAATCATTGATGCTCAGAGCCTTGAACTTTAAGGGAGTGCTTTTGCACTTTGAGCCTAACCTTGACTTCTAAGTGTTTTGTTTTCAAGCATTTGGCTTGATACATAAACACCACAAGTACTTAGCAAATAGATTGCCATTGGTACTCAGAGCCTTCAGCTTTCTCATTTTTTCCCTTTTTCTTTTCTTGCTTTATTTTGCATTTGCTTTCAAGGTTTTCATGATTTTAAAAGATTTCACAAAACGTGCTAGATGAAAACTTCAATTAAATAAAATCTAATGCAATTAAGCAACAATCAAACATACTAGCTTCCCAATACTTTTATGCACATGCTAAAATCTTCTTTAATGCCTTGTTTGTTTATGATCATGATACCTTGTTGCTTTTGAATTCACAAAACTCAAGTTGGTAATCATAATGACATAGCACCATGTTGCAATTTAGAAATCAACTATGCCTTTTCATACACACATGCATACAGAGAAGGTAAAGACAATCATGCAGTTTATAGTGCTTGAAACAAATGAGAGGAAAAAGAACTTTACAACCTTGTAGTTCATCTTCTCTATTGTTGTCATTTTCCTCCCATTCTCCTCCTTCCCATACCAAACTCAGAATGCTTGCTCATCCTCAAGCAACAATTAGAACAATGGCTATGGGGCTAAGATGGATCATGAATGTCTTTACACAATGAAATGTTAGTAGCACATGTGTTTTAAGCAAGCAAAATTAAAGATAATAATCAAGACATAAGAGACAGAGACATTGTGATTGCAAGCTTAAGAAGGTGAGCATAATACTTTGCATAAAGAATAAGTGGCACACCAAACTTAGTGTAACACTTTCACTTGGAATCAATGCAAGTATCCAGTAAAGATTTGAAGCAAATTGTGTTGCATAGCAACACCAAACTTAGAATGCAATCCTATGTCCATTTATTTGAATTAAAACCAAGCAAAATATGTTAAATACAATCACCAAATGATGAGTCTGTTATGAATAAGGATGTCTTGGTGATGTATTAACAAAAACAGTTAATGAAGGAAAGCATTAAAAACAAGTAAATAAATGAAACAAAGAGAAAACAAAAATTATCCAACTAAGAAGAAAAAATAACACTGTAAAAGGCAATATGATTATGCAGACAAGTGATGTTGCTGGATTCATTGCATAGAAAATTAAGTGGCACACCAAACTTAGAATCTTAGTATGACACTTCATGTAAAATTGATGCAATCATCCAAACGGGATTGAAAACAATTTGTTGCAAGGCAACACCAAACTTAGAATGTAACCATATGCCAGTTTATTGAATTTGAACAAAGCAAGAAGAAGAAATGTACCTACTGTCTACCTGTTCTTTACTTTCTTCCTCTTCTTCCAATTTGTTAAGAGAAATGACTTCAAAGGAGGAGAAGTTTCAGCTACTATCCCTTGCCTTGGCTTTTCCTCAGCAAGCTTCCTTTTGCAAATGGCTTGATTGATCTTGCTTACTGGATTAGGGACAGGATTGGTGCTTTTGTTAGTTGCCTTCACTTCTTTGAATCCAAGTCTTGGTTGCTGTGTGATTATTGAAGTTTTGTATTCATCCAGAGCCTTTTGTATTTGTGGTTCCATGAACTCCTCCTTTATGTACTTCTCTGCCTCACTTGAGTTTGGAATGACTTCTTCACTTTCTTGCTCCTCCACTTCCTCTTTTACACCCAACATTTGTTTTAATAGCTCTATCATGGGGGAGGTTTGTTGATCTTCCCAACATTTCTTCATCTCCTCGTCATACCTTTCAATCATGGATTCAAGTGTTGAGGCGTTTTGGTCCAGGGGGATTTGTGAAAGTTGTGAGTCTTCATGTTCTCTTGTCATCTCAAGTGCAGTTTCAGGTTCAACCACCTCATTCTTTATTGAAAGTTCACTTGATGCAGTGACCTCCTTATCTTGATTTTCCACTTCCTCACCCACAAATTTGTCTTCATCCTCACTGTTTGATGGTTTTAAGTTTTCCCTTGTTTGCTCTAAGGGCCTATTCATCCTCTTGAAGATGATTTCTTTCTCTGCTTGCTCCAATTCTTCATTCATCTTATTGTAGAGGGCTTCTGCCCTTTTCCAGGCTATTTGTGCTTCTTCCACACATTTTTCGATCTTGGACTCAAGCTCTAAAAGCCTTGAGTGGTTCATGGAAGTTTGTGTGGGTGGTGAGTTTTGAAAGGGGCTTTCGGTTGAAGTATGGTCAAGTGATGATATCTTTGGATGATTATCATATGGAGCACTAGAATTCCCTTCCCAGCCACCATTAGAATTATGACTTGCATCATTTTGTGGTGGAGGGAAATATCCCATATGATTTTCTTTCTCATCTTGTGGTTCTGAAGCAAATCTCCATGAATTGGAGTGCTCAGAATGTGTATTCTCTTGGTGATATTCCCAGCCACCATTAGAGATTGGTGATGATGGGTAATATCCCATAAAATTTGTTTGATCATAAGATGAGTTGAACTCCATTTGAATTTTGTAAAACACAACACCAAGGAGAATTGAAATTCATATCTCAGAGATGAATTTCTTAGTGAGGCAATAACTCAAACACCTTGGTTTCAACTTAGAGCAGAGAACAAAAACAAAGAAAATGCTTAATCTAGACTTCTCACCCACTTAATCATTGTTGATCTAATCAATCCCCGGCAACGGCGCCAAAAACTTGATGAGTATTTTGGTGGAAAAATGAATTTCTCCCAAAACACACAAATCTAACCGGCAAGTGCACCGGGTCGCATCAAGTAATAATAACTCACGGGAGTGAGGTCGATCCCACAGGGATTAATGGATCAAGCAATTTTAGTGGGTGATTAGTTTAATCAAGCTGACATTTAGTGAATTGTGTGAAATTGTAGCCAACAGAAAGTAAATGACAATGAATTTAAAGTTGCAGAATGTAAATTGGCAAGTAACTTAAAGAGCAAGAAATTAAAATTGCAAGAATCTTAAATGACAAGAAATATAAATTGCATTAAATGTAAAGGGAATTGGGAATTGGATTTGCAGAAATTAAACAAGGAAAAGTTAAATTGCAACAAGCAGAGAAGTAAAAGATGGATTTGATTGATTCGAAACCAAAACAGAAATGTAAATAAACATGAAAAGCAATAAACAGAGAATGTAAAATTGGAATTAAGATCTCAGGACCCAAGAGACTAGATAACCAAGTCTAGATCTCAATGCCTTCCTAGATCCAACAAGAACAATTGCAAAGGAAATGTAAATTGCAGAGAAAGTAGATGAAGAGCAATTAACAGAAATTTCGATTCAATTAAGCAGTAAAGAAAGCAGAGAGAAATCTCAGAGGGAGAATGAAACAGAACACCTTCAATTCTCCACCCAAGACTCAAAAACAAAGAAAAGAAAATTAAAGAGAGCTCTCGAATCCTCGTGATCCCTAATGGAGCCAGCCTCCCTACAAATATGAAACAGATGCCTATTTATAGGCATTTTTACAAAATGAAAATGAAATTCAAAACAAATTACAATTAAAATGAAATTTCTATTCTAACTATCTCTTGTGCCTTTGAGTGGTGTCAATTGGGCCCTTGCTCTTGATGGAATTGGGTTGATAAAGGCCTTGGTTGATTGCTCTTGGAGTTTGAAGAGGAACCGAATTGAACCGGGTTGAGTTTGCAAAAGTTTGAGTAAAAGTTTGAATAAAAGTTTGAGGCAAACTTTTACCCAAACTTTTCATATCAGCACCCATATCCAGCTGCTACCAACATTGGGGCAAAAGTTTGGGGTCTAACTTTTGCTCCAACGTTGGCCTCCCTTATGCACATTTATGGCGCCAAATTTGTCCTCTTGTCATGTTGCCAATTTTATGCCCAATATAGACTATGAAACATGGTTGGAAAGCTCTGAATGTCAGCTTTCTAACCCACTTGGAATCACGTCAATTGGACATCTACAACTCAAGTTATGATCATTTGAAGAGGGCATGGTCGCTGGCTTTGGTGTGCAGCGTTTGAGGTAAAGTTTGCCTCAAACGTTGGCGAAAACGCCAGTTCTGGAGGCTCAAACGTATTGTCCACCCCATACTATTATACATTGTTGGAAAGCCCTGAATGTCTACTTTCCATTGCCGTTGGAAGCGCATCAATTGGAGCTCTACAGCTCGAGTTATACTCCGTTGAATGTGTAGAGGTCAGTTGGCCTCACTGCAGGTTGCCACCATGTTCATTTATGCACATTGCGGGGCAGCTTTCTCCCTCAGTTTTAGTGTCCACCATGCAGTGTCATATATGCTTGGAAAGCTCTTGATTCCTACTTTCCAATTCTTCTTGAATCACCTCATTTGGAGCTCTGTAGCTCAAGTTATTCTTGTTGGAAGTATACCCCTTCAAGCTGTTGTGGTGTGTGGCGCCAACGTTAGCCCAAAAGTTAGAGGCTAACGTTGGCGCAAAATTTTTGCTCCTAGGGTGTGTTTTTCATGCGCCAACGTTAGCCAAAAAGTTAGGGGCTAACGTTGGCGCAAACTTTTGGTGCCCAGGGTGTTGATTTTCATGCCAACGTTAGCCAAAAAGTTAGGGGCTAACGTTGGCTCAAACTTTTCACCCAAAAGTTTGCCCAAAAGTTTGAGGCAAACTTTTGGTCAAACTTTTTGCTCCCTGGTTCATTTTCAATGATTCCAAAAGTTTGAGCTAAAGTTTGAGGCAAACTTTTGCTCAAACTTTTTGTCCTCTCTTACTCCTAGCCATTCCTTCTTGCTTCAACCTTTCTCCAAGCTTTCTTCACCTATCATTAATCAACCAAACACATCAAAGCTATGCTCAAAATCATGAGATATTCATTCTTTCATAATATGCAACAAATATAGCATAAAACCTCATGAAATTGCATTAATTCATACATGGTTGATTAAATCAAAGGAAGCATGAAAATCTACCCAATTGGCTTGCTTATGGCTCAAGAAAGTGCATAAAACCTATTGAAACCAAAGGAAAAAGCATAGAAAAACATGACATGGTGACATGTCATCAAAGGTGATGGATTCATAGGACATTCATAGCTTTAGGACATAAACTTTAAATTTTTTTATTATTAATTATGGAAAAAAATAAGACTAAAAAAAATATAAGAGCAGACCAATAATAGTAGAAGACAGAAATCAAAAACAGAAAAATAAATGACTCTTAAAATAAATTCCTAATAATAAAGGTTATCACAGAGTTAGGACTCAACAACCTTGATTTTGAGAAGTGGATGCTTCTTCAATCTGTGGGGTGTTTGATCCTTCAAGGGAGAGCTTCTGGCGCTTCAACTCTTGTAGCTCACACCCCTGCTTCTCCTGTTCCTTAAGCAGCTTGCAGAGCATGCAGTTTTGATTCTACTGTTCTTCCTTTAGTTGATTCATAGCTTCTTGCAGCTTGGCGACAGATGCTTCTAGGAGGGTCCAGTAGTCAATTTCAGAGATTTCTGGGAGGAACTCCTGCGCCCTCCTTTTGATGGAGTTGTCTTGCACTTGTTCTCCTTCCATTGACTTCTTGGTGATTGGGTGTTCGATTAGGATGAATTCATCTACTCCCATCCTCACCCCAGCATCTTTACATAGCAGAGAAATTAAGCTTGGGTATGCCAGTTTGGCTTCAGTAGAGTTCTTATTTTCAATTGTGTAAATCTCACAAGAAATCAGATGATGAATCTCCACTTCGTTTCCCAACATAATACAATGAATCATCATCGCTCTTTTGACAGTGACCTTAGAATGGTTGCTAGTGGGCAGTATGGAACGCCCAATGAAGTCCAACCAGCCTCTTGCGACTGGTTTGAGATCTCCTCTCTTGAGTTGGTTTGGGACACCTTTTGAATTGGTTATCCACTTAGTTCCAGGGAGGCATATGTCCTCTAGAACTTGGTCAAACCCCTTATCCTCTCTCACCATTCTCCTATTAAAGGATTCTGGATCATCTTGTAGTTGAGGCAGTTTGAAGACCTCTCTTATTTTGTCCAAATAGAAGTAAATAATTCTCCCTCTGACCATGGTTCGGTAGGTATGAAAGGCGGTTCCAGTTATTCTCTGCTTATCTGTCAGCCACAAATTTGAATAGAATTCCTGAACCATGTTTCTTCCAACCATTGTTTCAGGATTAGCTAGAATTTCCCATCCTCTGTTTCGAATTTACTCTTGGATCTCCGGATATTCGTCTTCTTTCAGATCGAATTTAACTTCTGGGATCACTGATCTTAGACCCATTATTTTATGGTAATGGTCTGCATGTTATTTGGTGAAGAACCTCTCTTGATTCCAAAGACTCTTTGGAGTATTCTCTTTCTTGCCTTTTGAATTGGTTTGTTTTCCCTTAGGAGCCATGATCTTGATGAGTCTTAGCTCGGTGATCATGGAAAAACACACCAAACTTAGAGGTTTGCTTGCCCTCAAGCAAAAGAAAGGAAAGGGGAGAGAGAGGAGGAGAGGCAAAGTCGAATGGTGGAGAGATGGGGATGGCCGAATGTGTATTTATAAGTGGAGGGGAGGGATTTCAAAAATTTGAAAAAGAGATGACATAAAGATATGATTGGTGGAAGAAAATAGAGTCATGATATGAAAAAGATGAGATTTTTAAATAGAAAAGATATAAAGAGGTTAAATTTGAAAATTTGTTTATGCATCTAAGAATTAAGAGATGATATGATGAGTTGGAAAAGATTTGGAAAGAAATTGAAAAGATACGTGAGTTTTTGAAGAAGATTTGGGAAGGATTTGAAAGAAATTTGAAAAGAGATTTAGAAAATTGTTGAATTTTTGAAAATTGAGGGTGAATGATGAAAGTTTGAAACATGTTTATGCAGAAAGTTATGAGTCAAAACATGAAAATTTGAAAAATTTTGAAGTGGAAAACAAAATCCTCCCCCTGTCTTTCTGGCATTAAACGCCCAGAATGGTATCCATTCTCGCGTTTAACGCCCATATGTTGGCCATTGTGGGCGTTTAACGCCTAGCCAGGTACCCTGGCTGGCGTTAAACGCCAGAAATCTTTTGTTACTGGGCGTTTTTCTGAACGCCCAGGATACTGCAATTCTAGCGTTAAACGCCCAGAATGGTACCCATTCTGGCGTTTAACGCCCAAAATGGTATCTTTACTGGCGTTAAACGCCCAGAATGGTATCCATTCTGGCATTTAACGCCCAAAATGCCCCTTACTGGCGTTTTCTTGCCAGTGAGCTCCTTTTCTCTGCTTTTTGCGCTGAATCCTTCTGTAACTCTGTGAATTCCTACAATTTGATGATTAATCTTGAAGAGAATTTATATTAAACTTCTCTAAGTATTAAGTAAAACAAATAACTTGCTAATGGCTGGGTTGCCTCCCAGCAAGCGCTTCTTTATTATCTTTAGCTGGACCTTGACTGAGCTTTATTCAAGCCTCAGTTTTGAGCATTCTTGCTCAAAATTGCTTTCAAGATAATGTTTGATTCTCAGTCCATTAACAATGAACTTTTTGTCAGAGTCAAAATCCTGAAGCTCAACATATCCGTATGGTGATACACTTGTAATCACATATGGTCCCCTCCACCGGGATTTCAATTTCCCGGAGAATAGTCTGAGCCTAGAGTTAAATAGCAGAACCTTCTGTCCTGGTTCAAAGACTCTAGATGACATTTTCTTGTCATGCCACTTTTTTGCTTTCTCCTTATAAATTTTAGCATTTTCAAAAGCATTGAGTCTGAATTCCTCTAGCTCATTCATCTGGAGCAATCTTTTCTCTCCAGCTAACTTGGCGTCTAGGTTTAGGAATCTGTTTCCCAATAGGCCTTATGTTCCAGTTCCACGGGCAGATGACAGGCCTTGCCATACACAAGCTGGTAGGGAGAGGTTCCTATAGGAGTCTTGAATGCTGTTCTGTATGGCCACAGAGCATCATCCAATCTTTTTGCCTAATTCTTTCTACGGCCAATTACAGTCCGTTCCAGGATTCTTTTTAGTTCTCTATTAGAGACTTCAGCCTGCCCATTTGTCTGTGGGTGATATGAAGTTGCTACTTTGTGGCTAATTCCATATCAGACCATAGCAGAGTATAGCTGTTTATTGCAGAAATGAGTGCCCCCGTCACTGATTAATACTCTGGGATGCCAAATCTGCTAAAGATATGTTTCTGGAGGAATTTTAGCACGGTCTTAGTATCGTTAGTGGGTGTGGCAATTGCTTCTACCCATTTAGATACATAGTCTACTGCCTTTGATGGGAAAATTTTTGGAAAACGAATTCCAACATCCAAATCTAACTGGCAAGTATACCGGGTCGCATCAAGTAGTAAAACTCACTTAGAGTGAGGTCGATCCCCCAGGGATTGATGGATCAAGCAACTTTAGTGGGTGATTAGTTTAGTCAAGCTAACATTGAAGTGAATTGTGTGAAATTGTAACCAACAAAATTTTAAATGACAGGAAATTAAAGTTGCAGAATGTAAATGGGCAAAAACTTAAAGAACAAGCAATGTAAATTGCAGAAACTTAAATGACAAGAAATGTAAATTGCATCAAAAGTAAAGGGGGGCTGGGTGCTGGAAATTAAAGAAAGCAATGGATCCAAGGCAAGAAAAGTAAATTCAGATTTGCAGCAAGCTCAAAGTTAAAGTGTAGAATGTAAATGTGCAGGAAATGTAAATTGGAAGCAATGCAGTAGAAAGTAAAAATTGCAGAGAAGAAAACTCTAGTAGAAAAGTAAATCAGCAAGAAAACTCAAATCAATTGTGAAATCTAGAAAGACAAGTGAAGATCTCAGGGGCTCAATGAGACTAGAAAACAAGTCTAGATCTCAAGTCCTTCCTTGATCCAATAAAGAACAATTTGCAAAAGAAATGAAGATGAAAGCAGTAAACAGAGTGTTGATTCAAATCCTTAATTCACTGAAATTTTATAGAAGAAGAACAAGAGAAATCTCAAAGTGAGAATGAAACAGAATTCCTTCAATTCTCAACCCAAGATTCAAAACAAAGAGAAAAACTAAAGAGAGAGAGTTCTCTATTCCTAATGCTCCCTCGTGGAGCCAGCCTCCTTACAAAGATGATAAGGATGCCTTATATAGGCTTTTTCAAATGAAAATAAAAATGAAATTGAAATTAAAAACAAATTACAATTGAATGAAATTCCTAATCTAGCTTCTCTGTGTGCCTTTGAGTGATGGTAATGGGCTTAGCTTGCTTTGAATTTGAGGAAGAATGGATCTGGATGGCCTTGATGGAATTGGGATCATTCACGTTTGAGTCAACGTTTGAGGCAAACGTTGACTCAAACGTCTTGTAATGGCATGATGCAGAATGGTGGTTTGCTGTCACTCATGTTTGAGTTCACGTTTGAGGTCAAACGTGAGCTCAAACGTTAAGTCCTCCTGGGTGTGTTTTTGAAGTTCAAGTCTTCAGACGCTTCTTTGTCCTCTTGTCAACGTTGCCAATTTCATGCCCACTATAGACTATTATATATGGTTGGAAAGCTCTGAATGTCAGCTTTCCAATGCAACTGGAATCATCTTAATTGGACATCTACAACTCAAGTTATGCTCCTTTGAAGGGGACAAGGTCGCTGGTATTGCTGTCACTCACGTTTGACCCCACGTTTGAGGTCAAACGTGAACGCAAACGTTGGGAACATTGCCAGATTCGGAAGCTCAAACGTGCTGTCCACCCCATACTATTATACATTGTTGGAAAGCCCTAAATGTCTACTTTCCAATGCCGTTGGAAGAGCATCATTTGGAGCTTGACAACTCGAGTTATACTCCGTCGAAGGTGCAGAGGTCAGTTGGCCTCACTACAGGTTGACACCATGTTCGTTTATGCACATTTTGGGGCAGTTTTCTCCCTCAATTTTAGTGTCCACTATGCAGTGCCATATATGCTTGGAAAGCTTTTGATTCCTACTTTCCAATGGTTTTGGAATCACCTCATTTGGAGCTCTGTAGCTCAAGTTATTTTTGTTGGAAGTATGCCCCTTCAGGCTGTGGGGAGCAACATTTCCCAAGGTATTCCTTAGCCAACGTTTGACCTCACGTTTGAGGCAAACGTTGGCGCAAACGTTGAGCTCCTGGGTGGCTGTGCTGATGAAGCTTCCTTGATTTGGTCATGGGCCACGCTTTTAAAAGCGTGGCCTAAGGCTCCAAAGTGTGCTCCAACTTCAAAGTGTGCCCCAAAGCTCTTTTTTTCTCCTTTTTAGCTTATTTTGTGCTTCTTTGCTTCTTTTTCTTTTTATTTCCTACAAAGTTTATAAAATCAAAAGATCAAGAAAATATACCATTTAAGCACAAAAGAATGCAATATTTAAGCACTAATTATCAATTACTTGTACGAAAAAGCATAGAAAAACATGACATGGTGATATGTCATCACAACACCAAATTTAAACCTTGCTTGTCCCCAAGCAAGAAAAGAATCATGCAATAAAGATTGACAAACCAAGGTGAGAAGAATAGCAAATTAATTTTCATGGTAAGCTAGTTTTCTAAGCAAGCTATAATCACAAAAGAAATGTAAATGATTGATGCTTCCATCTAGCTCAATTTATGAAATCTTTTTCTTATATTTCTTCCTTGAAGCAAACTTTTAATTTTCTTGTTAGCTTCTTCTTTTGGGTGCTTTGCCCCATGAGTTGATAACAAAGCTACGACTTCTAAATGCTTTGTTTTCAAGTATTACCACTTGATACATAAGCACCACAAGCATTTGATTAGAGAACTTCATTAAGCTCATTTTTCTTTTCTTTTCTTGACTCTCTAATCATTGATGCTCAGAGCCTTGAGCTTTGAGGGAGTGCTTTTGCACTTTGAGCCTAACCTTGACTTCTAAGTGTTTTGTTTTCAAGCATTTGGCTTGATACATAAACACCACAAGTACTTAACAAATAAATTGCCATTGGTACTCAGAGCCTTCAGCTTTCTCATTCTTTCCCTTTTTCTTTTCTTGCTTTAATTGTATTTGCCTCTTCAAGGTTGTCATGATTTTCAAAAGATTTCACAAAATGTCCTAGATGAAAACTTCAATTAAAAAAAATCCAATGCAATTAAGCAACAATCAAACATACTAGCTTTCCAATACTTTTATGCATATGCTAAAATCTTCTTTAATGCCTTGTTTGTTTATGATCATGATACTCTATTGCTTTTGAATTCACAAAACTCAAGTTGGTAGTCATAATGCCACAACACCATGTTGCAATTTAGAAATCAAACTATGCCTTTTCATACACACATGCATACAGAGAAGGTAAAGACAATCATGCAATTTATAGTGCTTGAAACAAATGAGAGGAAAAGGAACTTTACAACCTTGTAGTTCATCTTCTCTATTGTTGTCATTTTCCTCCCATTCTCCTCCTTCCCATACCAACTCAGAATGCTTGCTCATCCTCAAGCAACTATTAGAACCGTGGCTATGGGGCTAAGATGGATCATGAATGTCTTACACAATGAAAAGTTAGTAGTACATGTGTTCTAAGCAAGCAAAATTAAAGATAATAATCAAGGCACAAGAGACAGAGACATTGTGATTGCAAACTTAAGAAGGTGAGCATAATACTTTGCATAAAGAATAAGTGGCACACCAAACTTAGTGTGACACTTTCACTTGGAATTGATGCAAGTATCTTGTAAGGATTAGAACCAAATTTTTGTTGCATAGCAACACCAAACTTAGAATGCAATCCTATGTCCATTTTATTTGAAATAAGACTAAATGAAACTGTTGTATGTTAAATACAATCACCAAGCCAAGAATCTTGTCATGAATAAAGCTCTCTTGGTGATGCATTAACAAACACAGTTAATAAAAGAAAGCATAAAAAAAATGTAAATGAATAAAGATGAAATTAAAATGTTAAACCAAAAGAGAAAAATAAAATTGCAGAGGCATTATGATTATGCAAACAAGTAGTGTTGCTTGAATAAATTGCATAGAAAAATAAGTGGCACACCAAACTTAGAATCTTGGTGTGTCACTTTCATTTTTAATTTGATGCAATCATCCAAAAAGATTGAAAACAATTTGTTGCAAGGCAACACCAAACTTAGAATGTAACCATATGCCAATTTATTGAATTTAAACAAAGCAAAGAAAGAAAACAAAGCAGAGAAGAATTGTTACCTATGGTTGGGTTACCTCCCAACAAGTGCTCTTTTAGTGTCATTAGCTTGACATGTTGTTCTTCACTTTCTTCCTCTTCTTCCAGTTTGTTAAGAGGAATGACCTCAAAGGAGGGAAGGATTCAGCTAGTGTCCCTTGTCTTGGCCTTTTCTCAGCAAGCTTCCTTTTGCAAATGACTTGATTGATCTTGCTTGCTGGATCAGGGACAGGATTGGTGCTCTTGCTAGTTGCCTTCACTTCTTTGATTTCAAGACATGATTTCTGTGTGATTATTGGAGTTTTGTATTCATCAAGAGTCTTTTGAATTGGTGGTTCCATGAACTCTTCCTTCATGTACTTCTCTGCCTCACTTGAGTGTAAATTTTCTGGAATGACTTCCTCACTTTCATGCTCCTCCACTCCTTTCTTTGCACCCAACATTTGACTTAATAGTTCTTTTATGGAGGAGGTTTGTTGTTCTTCCCAAGATTTCTTCATCTCTTCTTCATATTTTTTGATCACAGATTCAAGGAAAGTTTGTGAGGGTTGTGAATGTTCCCTTGTTACCTCAAGTGCAGTTTCATTTTCAACCACCTCATTCTTTATTGGAAGTTCACTTGATGCAGTAGCCTCCTCATCTTGCTCTTCCACTTTCTCCCTTGCACTTAACATTTGGTTTATCATCACTTCTATATTTTTGAATGAATTCTCTTGCTCGTTCCAGGATATTTGTGCCTCTCTCTCATATTTTTCACACATGGTCTCAAGCTTTGAGAGGCTTTGGTTCATGGAAGTTTGTGTGGGTGGTGAGTTTTGATAGGGGCTTTCTGTTGAAGCATGGTCAAGTGATGGCATCTTTGGATGAATATCATATGGAGCATTAGAATTCTCTTTCCAGCCACCATTAGAATCATGACTAGCATCATTTTGTGGAAGAAAATATCCCATATCGTTTTCTTGCTCATCTTGTGTCTCTGAAGCAAATCTCCATGGATTGGAGTGCTTAGAATTTGTATTTTCTTGGTGATATTCCCAGCCACCATTAGAGATTGGTGATGGTGGGTGATATCCCATAAAATTTTGTTTGACCATAAGATGAGTTGAACTCCATTTGTATTTTGTAAACATCAATGAAAATTGAAAATCATGTCACAGAGAAAGAATTTCTTAGTGAGGCAATAGCTCAAACACCTTGCTATCAATTTAAAACAGAGAACAAAGACAAAGAAAATGCTTGATCTAGACTTCTCACCCACTTAATCATTGTTGATCTAAATCAATCCCCGGCAACGGTGCCAAAAACTTGATGGGAAAATTTTTGGAAAATGAATTCCAACATCCAAATCTAACCGGCAAGTATACTGGGTCGCATCAAGTAGTAAAACTCACTTAGAGTGAGGTCGATCCCACAGGGATTGATGGATCAAGCAACTTTAGTGGGTGATTAGTTTAGTCAAGCTAACATTGAAGTGAATTGTGTGAAATTGTAATCAACAGAATTTTAAATGACAGGAAATTAAAGTTGCAGAATGTAAATGGGCAAAAACTTAAAGAACAAGCAATGTAAAGGGGGGCTGGGTGCTGGAAATTAAAGAAAGCAATGGATCCAAGGCAAGAAAAGTAAATTCAGATTTGCAGCAAGCTCAAAGTTAAAGTGTAGAATGTAAATGTGCAGGAAATGTAAATTGGAAGCAATGCAGTAGAAAGTAAAAATTGCAGAGAAGGAAATTGTAGCAGAAAAGTAAATCAGCAAGAAAACTCAAATCAATTGTGAAATCTAGAAAGACAAGTGAAGATCTCAGGGGCTCAATGAGACTAAAAAACAAGTCTAGATCTCAAGTCCTTCCTTGATCCAATAAAGAATAATTTGCAAAAGAAATGAAGATGAAAGCAGTAAACAGAGTGTTGATTTAAATCCTTAATTCACTGAAATTTTATAGAAGAAGAACAAGAGAAATCTCAAAGTGAGAATGAAACAGAATTCCTTCAATTCTCAACCCAAGATTCAAAACAAAGAGAAAAACTAAAGAGAGAGAGTTCTCTATTCCTAATGCTCCCTCGTGGAGCCAGCCTCCTTACAAAGATGATAAGGATGCCTTATATAGGCTTTTTCAAATGAAAATGAAAATGAAATTGAAATTAAAAACAAATTACAATTGAATAAAATTCCTAATCTAGCTTCTCTGTGTGCCTTTGAGTGATGGTAATGGGCTTAGCTTGCTTTGAATTTGAGGAAGAATGGATCTGGATGGCCTTGATGGAATTGGGATCATTCACGTTTGAGTCAACGTTTGAGGCAAACGTTGACTCAAACGTCTTGTAATGGCATGATGCAGAATGGTGGTTTGCTGTCACTCATGTTTGAGTTCACGTTTGAGGTCAAACGTGAGCTCAAACGTTAAGTCCTCCTGGGTGTGTTTTTGAAGTTCAAGTCTTCGGACGCTTCTTTGTCCTCTTGTCAACGTTGCCAATTTCATGTCCACTATAGACTATTATATATGGTTGGAAAGCTCTGAATGTCAGCTTTCCAATGCAACTGGAATCATCTTAATTGGACATCTACAACTCAAGTTATGCTCCTTTGAAGGGGACAAGGTCGCTGGTATTGCTGTCACTCACGTTTGACCCCACGTTTGAGGTCAAACGTGAACGCAAACGTTGGGAACATTGCCAGATTCGGAAGCTCAAACGTGCTGTCCACCCCATACTATTATACATTGTTGGAAAGCCCTAAATGTCTACTTTCCAATGTTGTTGGAAGAGCATCATTTGGAGCTTGACAACTCGAGTTATACTCCGTCGAAGGTGCAGAGGTCAGTTGGCCTCACTACAGGTTGACACCATGTTCGTTTATGCACATTTTGGGGCAGTTTTCTCCCTCAATTTTAGTGTCCACTATGCAGTGCCATATATGTTTGGAAAGCTTTTGATTCCTACTTTCCAATGGTTTTGGAATCACCTCATTTGGAGCTCTGTAGCTCAAGTTATTTTTGTTGGAAGTATGCCCCTTCAAGCTGTGGGGAGCAACATTTCCCAAGGTATTCCTTAGCCAACGTTTGACCTCACGTTTGAGGCAAACGTTGGCGCAAATGTTGAGCTCCTGGGTGGCTGTGCTGATGAAGCTTCCTTGATTTGGTCATGGGCCACGCTTTTAAAAGCGTGGCCTAAGGCTCCAAAGTGTGCTCCAACTTCAAAGTGTGCCCCAAAGCTCTTTTTTTCTCCTTTTTAGCTTATTTTGTGCTTCTTTGCTTCTTTTTCTTCTTATTTCCTACAAAGTTTATAAAATCAAAAGATCAAGGAAATATACCATTTAAGCACAAAAGAATGCAATATTTAAGCACTAATTATCAATTACTTGTATGAAAATTAAAAGCATAGAAAAACATGACATGGTGACATGTCATCATGCCACCAGAATGTAAGTGTTTGAGTATGATGGTGGGAAAGGACCCATGAAGTCAATACCCCATACATCAAACAACTCAATATCTAAGATCCCTTGTTGAGGCATGGCATAACCATGGGGCAAGTTGCCAGCTCTTTGGCAACTGTCACAATTACGCACAAACTCTCGGGCATCTCTATAGAGAGTAGGCCAGTAGAAGCCACATTGGAGGACCTTAGTGGCTGTTCGCTCACCTCCGAAATGTCCTCCATATTGTGATCCATGGCAGTGCCATAGGATCTTTTATGCCTCTTCTCTGGGTACGCATCTGCGGATCATTCCGTCTGCACATCTCTTAAAGAGATATGGTTCATCTCATAAGTAGTACTTTGCATCGAAAATTAGTTTTTTCGTTTGCACTCTGCTGTACTCCTTGGGTATGAACCTCACAGCTTTATAATTTGCAATGTCTGCAAACTATGGTGCTTCTTGAATGGTGAAGAGTTGCTCATCAGAAAAGGTCTCAGATATCTCAGTAGGAGGGAGGGACGCCCCTGCTACTGGTTCTATCTGGGACAGGTGATCAGCTACCTAGTTCTCTGCCCCTTTTCTGTCTCTTATTTCTATATCAAACTCTTGCAGAAGCAACACCCATCTCATGAGTCTGGGTTTTGAATCCTGCTATGTGAGTAGGTATTTAAGAGCAGCATGATCAGTATACACAATCACCTTTGAACCTACTAAATAGGATCGAAACTTGTCAATGGCATAAACCACTGCAAGCAACTCTTTTTCTGTGGTTGTGTAATTCTGCTGTGCATCATTTAAAACACGGCTAGCATAGTAAATGACATGCAGAAGCTTGTTATGCCTCTGTCCCAATACTGCACCAATGGCATGGTCACTGGCATTACACATTAGTTCGAATGGTAATGTCCAGTATGGTGCAGAGATGACTGGTGCTGTGACCAGCTTAGCTTTCAGGGTTTCAAACGCATGTAGACACTCTATGTCAAAGACAAATGGTGTATCAGCAGCTAGAAGATTACTCAGAGGTTTTGCAATTTTTGAAAAATCCTTTATAAACCTCCTGTAGAATCCTGCATGTCCCAGAAAGCTTCTGATTGCCTTTACATTGGTAGGTGGTGGTAATTTTTCAATTACCTCTACCTTAGCTTGATCCACCTCTATTCCCTTGTTTGAAATTTTATGCCCAAGGACAATTCCTTTAGTCACTATAAAGTGACATTTTTCCCAGTTTAAAACTAGGTTGGTCTCTTGGCATCTTTTTAGAACAAGTACTAAATGGTCAAGACAGGAGCTGAATGAGTCTCCGAATACTGAAAAGTCATCCATGAAGACTTCTAAAAATTTCTCTACCATATCAGAGAAGATAGACAGCATGCACCTCTGAAAGGTTGCAGGTGCATTGCACAGACCAAAAGGCATCCTTCTGTAGGCAAATACTCCAGATGGACATGTGAATGCTGTTTTCTCTTGGTCTTGAGGATCAACTGGAATTTGGTTGTAACCTGAATAGCCATCCAAAAAGCATTAATAATCATGACCTCCTAGTCTTTCTAGCATCTGGTCTATGAATGGTAAAGGAAAATGATCCTTTCTGGTGGCTGTATTGAGCCTTCTGTAGTCAATACACATACGCCACCCTGTAACTGTTCTTGTAGGAACCAGTTTATTCTTTTCATTATGAACCACTGTCAGGCCTCCCTTCTTGGGGACAATGTGGACAGGGCTCACCCAGGGGCTATTAGAAATAGGATAAATAATCCCAGCCTCTAGTAACTTAGTGACCTCTTTCTGCACCACCTCCTTCATGGCTGGATTTACCCGCCTCTGTGGATGAACCACTGGCTTAGCATCATCCTCCAATAGGATCTTGTGCATGCATCTTGCTGGGCTAATGCCCTTAAGATCACTTATGGACCACCCAAGAGCTGTCTTGTGTGTCCTTAGTACTTGAATTAGTGCTTTCTCTTCATGTGGATTTAAAGCAGAGCTTATGATCACTGGAAAAGTGTTACCTTCTCACAGAAATGCATATTTCAGGGATGGTGGTAGTGGTTTGAGCTCGGGTTTAGGAGGCTTATCCTCTTCCTGAGGAATTTTCAGAGGTTCTTTTATTTCCTCTGATTCCTCCAGATCAGGTTGAAGATCTTTAAAGATGTCCTTTAGCTCTGATTCGAGACTTTCAGTCATATTGATCTCTTCCACCAAAGAGTCAATAATATCAGTGCACATGCAGTCATTTGATGTGTTTGGATGCTGCATAGCTTTGACAGCATTTAACTTGAACTCATCCTCATTGACTCTCAGGGTCACTTCCCCTTTTTGTACATCAATAAGAGTTTGTCCAGTTGCTAGGAAAGGTCTTCCTAGAATGAGAGTTGCACTCTTGTGCTCCTCCATTTCCAGCACTACAAAGTCAGTGGGAAAGGCAAATGGCCCAACCTTGACAATCATGTCTTCAATTATGCCTGATGGGTATTTAATGGAGCCATCAGCAAGTTGAAGACATATCCAGGTTGGTTTGACCTCTTCAGTCAAGCCAAGCTTTCTAATAGTGGATGCAGGTATTAGGTTGATACATGCTCCAAGGTCACATAGAGCTGTTTTGGTACAAGCACCCTCTAATGTGCATGGTATTATAAAGCTTCATGGATCTTGAAGCTTCTCTGGTAAGCTTTTTAGAATGACTGCACTGCATTCTTTAGTGAGAAACACCTTTTCAGTTTCTCTCCAATCCTTCTTACGACTTAAGATCTCTTTCATGAACTTAGCATAAGAGGGTATTTACTCAAGTGCCTCTGCAAATGGGATATTTATCTCAAGAGTCCTGAGATAGTCTGCAAAGCGGGCAAATTGTTTATCCTGCTCCGCTTGACGGAGTTTCTGAGGATAAGGCATCTTGGCTTTATATTCTTCAACCTTAGTTGCTGCAGGTTTATTCCCTACAGAGGTGGTTGGAGAAGCCTTCTTAGAGGGGTTACTATCAGCACTTGCAGGTGTCTGATCCCTCATTGGCGTTTGAACGCCAGGATTGGGTGCTGGATGGGCGTTTAACGCCAGCTTCCCACCCTTTTCTGGCGTTTGAACACCAGAATTGGGCAAGGAATGGGCGTTCAACATCAACTTTTCTCCGTTTTCTGGCGTTTGAACGCCAGAAGTGGGCATCCACTAGGCGTTTGACGCCAATCTTTCACCCTTTTCTGCCGTTTGAACGCCAGAATTATTCCTCTCTGGGCCCTTACTGTCCTCAAAGGGATTTTGGGCAGTGGTTTGGTCATCCTCTGTCAGTTGTTCCTTTCTTGGCTTTTTTCTACTTTGAGTTGAATTATTCAATGTCTTCCCGCTCCTTAGTTGGACAGCTTGGCATTCTTCTGTTATCTGTTTAGATAGCTGCTGTCTTGTCTGATTCAATTGTGCTTCCATATTCTTGTTAGCATTTTTAGTGTCTTGGAGCATCTCTTTAAATTCTGCTAATTGTTTTGTTATAAGGAGTAATTGCTGATTAAGTTCAATAATCTGTTCTTGAGGATTAGGATCAGTAGTTACTATCCTAGCCTCTTCTTTTATAAAGAACTCACTGCTTGAGTACAGATGTTGATTTCTAGCAACCGTGTCAATGAGTTCTTAAGCTTCTTCAATCATCTTTCTCATGTGTATGGATCCACCAGCTGAGTAGTCTAGAGACATTTGAGCTCTTTCTGTAAGCCCATAGTAGAAGATGTCTAACTGTACCCACTCTGAAAATATTTCAGAGGGGCATTTCCTTAGCATCCTTCTGTACCTCTCCCAGGCATTATAAAGGGATTCATGATCCTCTTGTTTAAAGCCTTGGATGTCCAGCCTCAGCCGTGTCATCCTTTTTGGAGGGTAAAATTGATTCAGAAATTTGTCTGATAGCTGTCTCCATGTTTTTATGCTTGCTGTGGGTTGGTTATTTAACCACCTTTTAGCTTGATCTTTTACAGCAAATGGAAATAGTAATAATCTATAGACATCCTGATCCACTTCTTTATCACGTACTGTGTCAGTAATTTGTAGGAACTGTGCCAGAAACTCAGTAGGTTCTTCCTGTGGAAGACCGGAATACTGGCAATTTTGCTGCACCATGATAATGAGCTGAGGATTTAGCTCAAAACTGCTTGCTTTGATGGGAGGTATACAAATGCTACTCCCATATGCAGCTGTAATGGGGTTAGCATATGACCCTAGAGTCCTTCTGGACTGTTCATTTTCACTTATGTCCATGATGGAGAAAAGGGAATTAATATGGATTGCAATTAAATTATATTTTTAAATTTTATTTTATTCTTTTAATTAAAAATAACTGAAAAAAATAAAACAAAATAAATGAAAGATAAAATAGAACTTTCAAAAATTAGAAGAAAATAAAAGCAAATTGAAAACTAAATTAATTAATTGATTAAAAAGATTTTGGAAATTAGCAATCAAAAAGATATGATTGAAAATTATTGTAAAAAGATATTATTGAGAAGATATGATTCTAATTTATTAAAAAAAAGATATGATTGAAGAAATGAAAAAGATTTGATTTTTGAAAAAGATTTGGAAAGATCAATTTTTGAAATTAGAATTTTGACTTGACTAAAAAAAATATGATTTTGAAAATCTTTGACTAATTTAATGCAAAATTTCGAAATTTATAAGTAAAATAAGGAAAAGATATTTTTTAATTTTTGAATTTTAATGAGGAAAGAGGAAAACAACAAAATGACACTAAACTTAGAAATTTTAGATCAAAACAAAGAGAACAAACAAGAAAACTTTGAATGTCAAGATGAACACCAAGAACAAATTTTTGAAAAAATTTTAAGTAAATAAAAGCACAAAAACACACCAAACTTAAAATTTTTAGAAAATCAAACACAAATTTTTGAAAATTTAAAGGAAAACACAAAGAAGACACCAAACTTAGAATTTTAAAGATCAAGAAAGAACTAAGAACATGCAAATTTGAAAAATTAAAAGAAAATAAAAGCATGCAATTGACACCAAACTTAAAATATGAAACTAACTCAGATAAAAGACTCAAAAACTTGGTGCACGAAATTATAATCACACTTTTGCAACTCCGCACAACTAACCAGCAAGTGCACTGGGTCGTCCAAGTAATACCTTACGTGAGTAAGGGTCGATCCCACGGAGATTGTCGGCTTGAAGCAAGCTATGGTTATCTTGTAATTCTTAGTCAGGATATCAGCATTGATTCTTAGTTTTAATGGTAAAAAGTAAAAGAACATGAAATAAATACTTGTTATGCAGTAATGGAGAACAGGTTGAGGTTTTGGAGATGCTCTGTCTGCTGAATCTCTACTTTCCTACTGTCTTCTTCTTCACGCACGCAAGGTTTCTTCCATGGCAAGCTGTATGTTGGTGGATCACCGTTGTCAATGGCTACCATCCATCCTCTCAGTGAAAATGGTCCAAATGCGCTGTCACCGCACGGCTAATCATCTGTCGGTTCTCACTCATGCTGGAATAGGATCCATTGATCCTTTTGCGTCTGTCACTACGCCCAGCACTTGTGAGTTTGAAGCTCGTCACAGTCATCCTATCCCAGATCATACTCAGAATACCACAGACAAGGTTTAGACGTTCCAGATCTCAAGAATGCTGCCAATTGATTCTAGCTTATACCACGAAGACTCTGATCTGAACCAGGAGGCTAAGAAATAAGCACTCAGTCTAAGGTAGAACGGAGCTGGTTGTCAGGCACGCGTTCATAGGTTGAGAATGGTGATGAGTGTCACAGATCATCACATTCATCAAGTTGAAGTACGAGTGAATATCTTAGAATAGAAGCAAGCGTGATCGAATGAAAAATAGTAGTAATTGCATTAATTCATCAAAACACAGCAGAGCTCCTCACCACCAACCATGGGATTTAGAGACTCATGCCGTAGAAGATACAATATGAAACGTGTAGAGTGTCATGAGGTACAGGATGAATCACTAAAAGTAGTTTTTATAATAAACTAGTGACCTAGGGTTACAGAAAATGAGTAAGCTAGAATAGTTAGTGTAAAAATCTACTTCCGGGGCCCACTTGGTGTGTGCTTGGGCTGAACATTGAAGCTTTCATGGAGTTAAACGCTAGCTTTTGTGCCAGTTTGGGCGTTTAACTCCAGCTTTCATGCCAGTTCTGGCGTTTTGACGCCATAATTTCTATGCTGACTTGGAACGCCGGTTTGGGCCATCAAATCTCGAGCAAAGTATGAACTATTATATATTTCTGGAAAGCCCAGGATGTCTACTTTCCAACGCAATTAAGAGTGCGCTAATTGGGATTTTGTACCTCCACGAAATCCACTTCGAGTGCAGGGAGGTCAGAATCCAACAGCATCTGCAGTCCTTTTTCAGCCTCTGAATCAGATTTTTGCTCAGGTCCTTCAATTTCAGCCAAAAAATACCTGAAATCACAGAAAAATACACAAACTCATAGTAAAGTCCAGAAATGTGATTTTTGAATAAAAACTAATAAAAATATAATAAAAACTAACTAAAATATACTAAAAACATACTAATAACAATGCCAAAAAGCGTATAAATACCATTAACCCAATATAAAAAATCAATAATGTTCCACATCCATGTAAAAAATGCATCCAAGTTATCCAAGCATATTATGTTAGACGCACGTCCAACCCCCCCACTCGTTTGTGATACAACGTAAACCTTCTCTGCTACAACCTAAATCTTTACTCAACGTAAACCTTCTGCTGTAACCTAAACCCTCTGCTCTCTTAGTTCTTCTCTGCTCGCATTCTTTCTTATTGATCTGCATTGCCTTCAACGTAACAAACTTCGTCGCTCTTCTCTGGTCGCGCTCATCTTCTTCATTTTCTTCTTTCGATCTAGTTATGTTGTATTTATCTTCTTCCTATTATTTTTTGTTTTCTTCTTCGATCTGAACTTCTGAAACGAATGAAGCAGACGAGGTTTGGATTATTTAATTTTGAATCGAATTGAATGGAATGTAATTGCTAATTTGAATTGAATTGAATTGAATGGACGTAGGTGTTCTGAATTGAATTCAATTGATAATCTCTAAATTGTAGACATATGTGTTTTGAATTTGATTTTATATAATGGATAATGTTCCATTCATTTAGTTCTATACAATTGTTTCACCATAATAATATGTTCAGTTCATTTTGCAGACCAGGTGTGTTGTGGATGAACAATTTGTCCCAAAGGTCGGGATGATTTTCAAGACACTAGAAGAAGCTGGAAAGTTCTACAAAAGTTATTCCAAACTTGCTGATTTTTCTACCAAAATAAGGAACACGACTTGGAAGGGAGACGAGATTAAGAATCAACTAATCGTATGCAGTAGAAAGGGGAGGTAAAAATCCAAGATATCTCCTACTCTGAACACAAATCCCTCAGCCGGTAAAAACTGCCCAGCCAGGTTCTACATACACATATTGAAGGACTTCGGCCTTTGGACAATTTCTAAAGTTGTTCTGAATCATTCACACCCGTGCTGTCCAAACTGGACAGAGATGTTCAAACAACACAAGGAGCTAAGCATGTTCGTGTGTCGCACCATCAAAACTAACGAGGAAGCCGGAATCAGACCGAGCAAAACTTACCACCCATTCGTAGCAGCAGTCGGCAGTCACTGGGAACTAAGTTTTATAGAAAAAACATGAGGAATTACATCACAAGGGGAGTACGGAATGTTTCCGAACAAGACGATGCCAAAGAATTCGGGAAGTACCTACTTAGAATGAAAGAGAAGAACCAAAATTTCTTTTTCGACCCCAACCTCGAAGGCGATCACTCCATCAAAAATGCATTCTGGGCCGATGCAAGAAGCAGGGCTGCATGCGAGTATTTCGGAGATGTGATTTCATTTGACACCACCTACAACATAGATAGGTATTCGGTTACCCAAATTGATTCTTTACATTCACCAAATCTACACATTTCGGTTCATCACTTTGTGAGAGTGTCCATTTATGCAAGTACAATATAGTTTTTGGTTCTTTTGTGGGCATGAATCACCACGGTCAGTCGACACTTCTCGGATGCGCCCTTATGAAAAACGAGGACATCCAATCATTTAAATGGCTATTCGAGTGTTGGCTCTGTTGCATGGGAGGAAAGGCACCAAAAGGCATTCTCACCGACCAATGCGCATCGATGCAAAGGGCCATCGAGATGTGCATGCCAACAATGATTCACCAGTGGTGCATCTAGCACATCATGAAGAAAATCCCAAACAAATTAAACGGCTTCAAGTGACATAAAGAAATTGAATAAGAGATGAGACACATCATTTGGAACTTGTTCACAAAAGATGCATTCGACAAAAATTAGAATGATTTCCTCACAAAGTACAGCTTCGGAGGCAACAAGTGGCTCTCAGGTATATGAGGTTTTAATTCGAATTATTTTTATGCCGTTATTTTTTTGGTTAAAACGTGCACAGATTTTAGTTCATGCTGGCTCATATTTTCGGTTCATTCTGCAGAGCTATACGAAGATCGTCATATATGCATTCCAGTTTTCCTGGATCACCACTTCTGGGTCGGGATGAGAAGCACACAAAGGAGCGAGAGCATGCACATATTTTTCAACAGGTTCATCACGCGCAACAGCTCCTTGAGTCAATTCGTGAAGCAATAGGACGATTACCTAGCAAGCAGAGAGAAAAGAGAGAGAGAATTCGACGCTATAAATTTTCACACTATGATACCATGCACAAAAATCAGCAATAGAGGCGCAGTTTCAGCACGTGTATACCTACGAGAAGTTTAGGGAAGTTCAAGGACAATTCAGAGGAATGGTGAACTGCATCGCAAGATCAATGCATTCCACCCTAGGTTTCACAACATATGAAGTCATAGAGTAGGTTTCTAACTCCACATTCAAAAATTTTTTCGTCACCTACGATGCAGTATCACGAGAGGTAAAGTGTTAGTGCCTGCTGTTCGAGTCAAGGGGACATACTGTGCCGCTATTTCCTGAGCGTCCTAAGCTTCGAGTGAGTAGATAACATGGCACCGAAATACATACTGGAATGCTGGAGCAAGAACATAAAGAGGAGGCACATACACATCAAGAGCAACCAAGATGAGCCTCTACTGGAGCCGAGAAGCAAGAGATTTGATGATTTGGTGTTTCACTCGCACAATATATGCGAATTTGCGCCAGAGTCTGAGGAGTTGATCGGAATTCTACACTGGGTGTTTGACAATGTCAAAACCAAGATACAAGAATATCAAGAGAGAAGCAAAGAAAAAGTTTGTTATCCTACAGAGAAGCGACGTTGAGCGACGTGAACGCCTTCAAAGCCTGCCACGTGTCAGAACAAGAGGCCGGCCCAAGAACAGACTGGGATCAAACCTAGAAAAAAAGATCTCAAATGCCACGAAGAAAAAGAAAAAGCCAGCTTCAAGTGAGGTAAAATCGATTTGCTTTCAACTAGGGAAAAATTCATCTGTGCATTTCGCTAATATACGATTTATTTTCTCTTTTGTAGTTGAACCTTTTAGACGGCAGATCAACGATTTAATCAAGCTCTAGCCTTTACAATGGACCGGATATGAATTATCCTGGAGAGGATTACATGAGTTTCAGTTTTTATTAACATAAATTTCCATTCATGTATGAGCAAATTTCGGTTCAGTGAAGTTATAGGAGGGTTAATTTTTTATTGACGTTAGTCTTTATTGAATAGTCACCTTTTTGTGTTTGATATTAGCTTTTGAAATTCTTTATTGAATAGTTACTTTTTTGTTTATTGAATAGTCAATTTATTCTGTTATGTCAAAGAGTTCAGGTGTTTCTGAAACTGAATACTGATATATACATTTTTTTCAAATAATCTCTCTGCTATATTGATATATGAACATTTTCAGTTCACACAGTGTACTAATTTCGGTTCATTTGTGTTTTTGGGTCTCTTAATGTTTGATAAATACTCTGATTCCATTCACTGTGAACCTGGAATAAAACAGCAGCCAGATACTTCCAACAGATATATACATTAACTTTTCAGATTGATAGGACAACTGGACAAGGACTAATCCATCTTGAATCAAATATATACATTAACATTAGATATATACATTAACATTAACATTAACATTAGATATATACATTAACATTTACATTAATATTCACGTATGTACATTGAAAGAAGCAGTGTTTGCTTTTTTAAACAAGTTAAACAAAATAGTGTTAATTACAACCAGTCAAACAAAGTATATCCTATTTACTATATATATCCCCAGACGTGAATTTACAATAAGGGCTGGAGAGGGCAGCAGATGGTTTCAGGAGTCTTATTGCTTCAGATGCCCGAATCACTTGGTCTCTGATTTTGTTCAGTTTGTGCAATAGAATATTTGGACCATATTCAAGCCTGAAGGCATCAATCTCTTGCTACATTTCAATTGAAAGGAATTAGTTACATAAGAAATGAACCCAACTGAGAAAAGAAAAAAAAATTCATTAATTTATAAACTACTTACTTGTGTCCAAGCTTTATATTGATACCCCTTCCCTTTTTTGATCTTTCGAGGATCAATTGTTTCAAGTTATTTCGTGACATATATTGCACAATCATAGCTAAGAAAGAATTAAGTAAAGTACGATTAATAGTATATAAAATAAAACACACTAAAAATAGCACTACAGAAGAGAAAATTTTTTATCTTGTACGTTGACCATTCATCTTGATATACTCTACTTCTTCTTCCTCTCCGTCCTCCATTAAGGGTTCCTCCCCAGCGTAAACCCTTATCTAGGAGATTATTAATCCTTAAAAGGGATACAAAAAGTGAATGAAAATTAGCAGCTACAATGAACCGAACCCTGTTCATATTCTGAATAAAACGTGATAAACATTCAATTAGCAAGAGAAATATTTTGTCCATGCAAAAGAACGCAAGTGAACATATAACAATCAGGTGAATCAAGATCATCAACTCCACTGAACCAAACACCAATCATGATTTGAATAAAACGTGATAAACATTCAATAAGCAAGGGAAACACTTAAATAACTTACAACAAATTTGTTCAGTTTAATTCTCAAATCAGGTATTTCATCTTTGTTCTTGTTCACAGGGTCAAGCACATAGAATGCCTTTTTTCGGACATCGGCAATCCACAACCACCAGTGTCCTCCATTGTAAATCGGCACAAATAGCTAAAGTTTGGGAAAATGATATAATATTTTAGTCGAAACGATAGCAAATGAGAGAATTATCAAAGAAGTTTTAGAAATCACAACTTACAAATGGATGCGATGCAAGTTTTCTTTTGTCAAGAAATTGGCGGTAGTGTGCATGTCGATCGACATCCATCTGGTATGCCTTGTTGGTCTTTGGATCAATGTACTTCTCGCCTTGGGTTCCCAACATAAACATCTGCAAAATGAATCTCAGTTAAATTACAAATAAACCAAATTATTTATTAGAACCAGTAAAACACCATTCATGTTTTGAATAATACATGATAAAGATTTAATCATCCAGAAAAATATTTCTGTATGCCAAAGGACCCAACTCAAGACACTAACAATTAAGTGAATGAAAATGACCAACTCCACTAACCGAACACCATTCATGTGCTGAATAAAACGTGATACATATTCAATCATCAAGAAAAATATTTCTGCATGCAAAAAGACTCAACTGAACACTTGACAATCAAATGAATCAACTTGACCAACTCCACTGAATAAAACTCCATTCATGTTTTGAATAAAACGTGATAAATATTCAATCAGCAGGGAATAAAAAAATTTTGCTTATCATAAAATTCGTCAACACACAGTATATATCTTTCTGAAACCGGGGACATTTTATGTCGTTAAGAATCATGCATTGTGCATTGACCACCTACAGGAAGAAAATTTAGGAGATATGCAGTATAAGAGTCTTTAGAAAAATCATTAACATTAACGTAATAGGCAAAGAATTTACCGTGATTTCCACATGTTGTTTGGGCATTAAAGACATGAAATGATGTTTAAGCCCCTCGAAATTTACTTCATGCTTCAAGACGAATATGGGTTCATATTCGTTGGTACTATCTTTGGTTTCTTTCACATGTGTCATCAAATGATCACACTTCTCCTTCAACTCCTCCGTGATTTCTTTCTCTTTCTCCGGAGTTTGTACACTTCAGCTGCTGTGAAGCAAGGCTCGGCACTTGTTGCGTCGGCAAATTTTAATGCCACCGCCACCCCACCATCTACCACCACGTCTGCCAGGATTTCAAGCTATGTCACTATCGGCTGAGAGGTTGGGGGAGTTGGTTGAGATGTCGGGAGACTTATGCCAAGATCGAAAGAAGGTGCATCAGGTTCCCACAAAGAAGGACCAGCAGCACTGCAAGACAACAGAGGAAAGTTTTAGGCAATAATAAAAAAGCAATATCATATAACACGAAAGCTAATGAAAAAATGATATTAATTAAAACTTACACATTAAACAGAGGTTCTAGCTCCGTCTTCCTCTGGGAAGATCCCTTGATGGCTTGCATTTCGGCTTCCGAAGGACAGTTGTAACAAATAGAAAAGAGTAATTGATTTCTGGATTCAACTGAACCAAAATTGAACCATGAAATGAACCAAAATTATCCAAATTTGAACAAGTAGGAAACCTACAAATCAGGTTGTGCTTCTTCTTCCAATTGTCGTGCCACCGGAACTTCTTGGCACGGTTGCTGTTGTTCCTCAAGAGGGCTGCTGCATTAAATAGAAAAGAGTTCAATAACGACCCAGAATTATTTTCCTGTACCATTAAAACTAATAAAAATAATTCTACTTACAACTTAAAAGAACAATGAAAAAGCAATATCATATAATACGAAAGATTATAAAAAATGATTTTAATTAAAACTTACACATTCATCGGAGGTTCTGGCTCCGTCCTCGTCGGCCTGCTTTTCTGGTTCTGGAGGGAAGCTGTAACAAACAGAAGAGAGGCCAACATAAGAACACATTGAATTGATTTGTGGATTCAAATGATCCACAAGTAAAGCAAGTAATGAAACGAAATTAACCAGTTTTAAGCAAGCAGTAAAACTTACACATAGACAGGTGCTTCTTGTTCTGATTGTTGTGCCAGTGCTTCTTCGCAGGGCTGCTATTGTAGTTCAGAAGGGCTGCTACATTAAACAGAAAATAGTTCAATAATGACCCCAAATTATTATCCTATAGCATTAAAATTAATAAAAAGAATTTTATGTGCAACTTACTCATTAACAGAAGTTTCTTGTGTTTGACTTTCCGAAGGGACATAGGTAAAGTCATCTTTTATTAACTCTTCCTTAAGAGAACTCGGAAGAGACACCGCAATTGGAAATCTAAGGAATATAAACAAGGAAGAAGTCAATGTTAAATGATTAGAATATGTACTGTGAAACTGAACTCTACACATTGAAAAACTCACATTTCTAGAGGTTGAGAACGAGCTTCTTCTTGAACCTCAATGATTTGTAGGTCAGGATCAGGTCTAGTGCTACTGACATTTAAACACGAATTTTATGTGATTCAATTAAACAAAAATTATTACCAAAATTTAAAAGACCAACATAAATATTTTCAACTTACACAGGTGGAGTTTTTAAACTCTGTTTTTGATGGATTTTCTTTCTCCTAAAAAATTTTAAGGGGTTTTCAGGATATTTTTCCTAATAAAAAGGATACAAAATTAAAATCAGCAACCAAGATTAAAAGTGGAGGTCTAGAAATACATCAAATTCATTTTTAGAATCTATTGAACCAGAAATAAATCCTGCAATGAACGAATTTACCTGGTATTGGAAGGGGCATTTACAGATGGTGTGGAGCTCGTCTGAGTCTGTAAGAGAGGTTCGGTACCCAGATTTACAGTCGGCAGTCTAAGCAAAATAAATAAATATTACTCAATGAATCCAGAGGAATTAGAAGAGCTTTTAGCAAACAAAGAAAAAGAACTCGATATAAGAAACTGAATCTTACGTCTCAGTTAAATCATTTTGCGCCTCTATCTAGTCAAAGTGATCCAGAGTAACATTTGTTGTCTGAGCTCCATCATTTCTTCTCTTTGCTCTCTTTTCTCTTAACAGCTACAATGCCTCTCTTCTTCTCTCGGCAGCACCGACCCTTACTCGTTCACTTTTGAAAATTCATAAAATAAGTATCAATGAACCTAAAATAAAAGTATCAATTAACCCAAAATATGATTTCAGAATACTTACTCGCTTCCATATTCAGTTTTGCTCTCTGAATCTATCAGAACAACGTTGCTTGATTTGGTTTTTTTTTTTGCGCCCCTCTCCAGTGGTTTTCTCTTCACCGTCGGAGTTTTTTCAATTTCTTTTTCTCTGCAACAAATACAAATACATCGAATTTATACACAAGAATAATATCAGCAAGAAAATATTTCTGCATGCCAAAGGACCCAACTGAAGACACTAACACTCAAGTGAATGAAAATGACCAACTCCACTAAAACGAACGCAATTCATGTTCTGAATAAAACGTGATTGTCATTCAATCATCAAGAAAAATGTTTCTGCATGTAAAAGGACTCAACTGAACACTTGACAATCAAATGAATCAACTTGGCCAACTCCATTGAACAATACCACATTTGTAATTTACTTAACAAGCACACATAAACAATTTTCAGCAAAGAAAAGCAAAACAAAACCAGATGAACATCATACAATCACACAAATGAACCGAAATCTATCAATTCCAATACTTATTGGCTTTCAGATTTTCTTGAGCTCTCTAAATCCATCGGTACGGGCTTCCTTTTTTCGCTTTCTTTTTTAACCACCTTCTGTGGTTGTTTTCTTTTCTTTGTAGCTATTTTTTCAATTTTTTCTTCTTCTATGCAATACATAAGAACAATTTTAAACAAATACAAGCAAAACAAAACCAATATGAACATCAAATTTACTGATTTTTGGATTCACTTTTGCTTTCTGAATCTGTGGGACTGCTTGCAGTTTCACTTTATTTCCGAATCCGTCGGAACAATGTTTTATTTTTTAACCAGCCTTGTGTTATTCTTTTGACTGGTGGTGTTTTCTTGGATTTAGATTCAGATTCAGAATAAAAAAAAACTGTCTTCTTCTGAAGAAGAATCCAGGAGAACAATTTTCTTTTCTTTTTTCTTCCGCTTCCCCTTTTCTTTCCCCTTCAGAAAAACTTATTTCTTCTCCACCTTCTCTCCTTTTTTTTTCTTTTCCTCCCTTCATTGTTCTCTGTACAGAAGTCCCTAAAACACAAGCTGATTCAGTTAGCAGAGTATTTTAGGTGCATCTGAACCAAAATTTCAGGGAAAATTTTTGTTTAATTTACCATTGTATCTGTTGCTTCATGAGAAATCCAGTTGAGCATCATCTTTCGTGTCTAGTGGGCCACCCACGGTGGCCCGGGAGCCCCAGGTGCATCGAAGCGAGGGAACTTGGATTCATGCAAATATATGAGCATCAACACAAACACGCAACCATCAACAGACTATTTTTTCCCTTTCTCCTGTTTTCAATCCCCTTCCTCAGGAAGCTCAGGACATGATTTGCCCAATCCCACTGTCGGATATTGGCCACACGAAGGGCAGATGGCTTGTGGATTGGGGAGGCCATGCTTACCGTCGTCGGCAGCAGGAAGCATTTCTGGACGAAGATGACAAAAGTCCTTTGGAATTTCTGCCGGTTTTTCTCCCCTTCAACACTCATATCGAGGACAGATTTCGTTAGAGATGCTAAAGTAACACATTTGAAGCCATCAATAATCTGCTTGTCTGCCTCATTCAGTCTGCCATAGTTAACGTTTTCAGGAAAAAGATCCCCTACAATATTTTAACCAGTGAAATAGGCTCAGTTTTGTTTTCTGTACATAAGTGAACCAAAAATAAACATGCAATGAACCAAAATAAGCGCAAGGTGGAAAGTGTATTACCCTGTGATTTATGCCCAGCAGAGCTGCTACCTTGTCAGGTGTTATGTATATTTTGCCATGGAGAGTGTTCAGGCATCCATAATAGTCATCATAGAAAGCTATCAACTCTCTCAAGAGGCTGTGAGAGACGTTCATTTCCGGGACTTGTTCCAACGCAGCGAATCTCATTTCTTCAACTATATATTTCTTTTCCTGACTCATTGCCTTGAACACCCTCGCTATTGTCTTTGTTTGGCATCTGAGATCATGAGCTTTCTGCAATGTTTCGAAATAGTATGTCACGATATATCTAAAATATAAAATAGAGTTTATTCGAGTGAAAGGCGATAAATATATTTAATGCGTACATATTCTTACGTTATAGCGTGGCTTCTCCTTCTTTGTTACCATTGTCTTCTTCATTTTTACTGTAAGGACAAAAAAATTTAGTCAATACTTTACTAAATACACTGACAAGCACAAGCACGCATACTTTAATCAAGTGAATGAAAATGTCCAAGCTCACTGAACCGAACTCCCTTGATGTACTGAATAAAACATGATAAACATTTAAACAGCTGGAAAAGTATTTCTGCATGCAAAAGAACTCAACTGAACATACTAACAATCAAGTAAATAAAAATGGCCAGTTGCACTGAACTGAACACCATTCATGTTCTGAATAAAATGTGATAAATATTCAATCATCAAGAAAAGGACTCAACTGAACACACTAACAATTAAGTGAATGAAAATGGCCAACTGTACTAAAATAAATACCATTCATGTTCTGAATAAAATGTGATAAACATTCAATCATCATGAAAAGGACTCAATTAAAGACACTAATAATCAAGTGAATGAAAATGGTCAACTCCACTGAACTGAACACCATTCATGTTTTGAATAAAACATGATAGACATTCAATCATCAAAAAAAAATATTTCTGCATGCAAAAGGACTCAACTGAACACACTAATAATCAAGTGAATAAAAATCACCAATCCCATTGAATAGAACACAATTCATGGTGTGAATAAAATGTGATAAATATTCAATAAGCAACAAAAGCATTTCTGCATGCAAAAGTACTCAACTGGACACACTAACAATCAAGTGAATCAAAATGACCAACTCCACTGAACTGAACAAAAATAAGAGCACATTTTCATTCCTATGCCCTAGTTACGCAAAAAAAATTGATTTAGAATAACTCGATCTAATAAACGAAGCTAATCAATCCACTAAACCTTAAATCCAACTAGGAGAAGTGTGAGAATGTGAGATTTTAAATGAACAGTAGTTTTTTCATACCTTTCGTAGTCTCTGTTGCTGTTTTCGTTTGTTTTTTCTTCTTGCTTTCGAAATTTTCTCGCGATTCTTCTCCAATAGTGGTTTTCGCAGAGAATACGAGTGAAGTTTGAGAGATTTTGAGAGTGATTCGAAGTTCTCCAGTTGCGATTTCAAGGTTGAAGAAGAAAATATTTTTTCATAATGAAACATGAATGAATGTTAACGTTTCGGGGGTTTGGTGCGCATGTAATACACGCTCATTTAATGGTATTGGGTATTTTTATGTTGGGCCAATTTGGATGGACTTGGATACAAAATTATATGGATGTGTAGTATGATTGATAAAAAATAAAGTGTTAACTAATATGTGCATTAATTATTATGAGTAAACATTTTTTATTTTTTTTTACTTTAATAAATGTATAAGAAATATATTGGTAATTCAAATTTAATTTATATATATATATATATATATATATATATATATTAATTTTTTTAATTGATAACTTTATTTGTATCTTGAATCTATATTTTATAATTTTTAAAATATTTTCATCAAGTAGTACAAAATATTGGACTTTTTTAAGGCACCTGAAATATTAATCAAAGATCTTAATTATATCCCAACTTCAACTTCTCTTTTTGTTTTTGCAAAACCTTTTTTCTTTTCTAAATTCCAACATATTATTATGCTTATTATTTTACGGTAAAGAATTTCCTAGCAATGTTTAGGAAGGTACATGCATGTCAAAGTTAACGAAATAATGCGGAAGTCTAACTTGGAACAATAATTTAACGTACTATCTGTCTTAAAGAAATTACTATATTGAAGTTGATTATTTTTTTATAAATGGCATTAATTGTCAAGAGAATTTTCTAACTAGCTAGAACAATGTTCAAAAGTCTCATGATATTTAGTAAAACATCTTCATGACTAATGAAAAACATTATGTAGTAGTAGTTGCTTGCCGTTAATCAATTTTCTTTTCGAGTAAAATCACTTAAAATTGTATTCACTTATGTCGCGTAACATACATTTCCAAACAAATGGTGTGAAACAAGGAAAAGTTCCAAGTCAAGTTGTGCTATAGCACATTCGTTTTGATGAGATTGCATATTTAAATCTGTATGAATTGTTCGAAGTACGTGGAAATTAATAATGGAGTAGAAAATCATATCTTTGAATTTTAATTGTTAAAAGATATTGACCTGACGCTCTCCATTTTAATTGTTAATATACACTTGCTACGCTAGTTAGCTAGGCTGGATATGGGCTAATTTGCTACAAGAAAACAACTCTATTGTTACGCTTTAAAAGCGTGGTGAAAAGCTGAAAAAATCGTGGCGAAATTCGTCACGTTTTTTGAGCTACCGCCACGCTTTTGAAAGGGTGGCATCTGAAAGGATGACGGTTGTTCTATCGCCACGCTTTTTTCTTGTCACGCTTTTTTACAAATTGGCACTTTTAAAAGAGTGGCTGTAGGTGGGAGATATGGCCACGCTTTTAAAGTGTGACTGTAGGTGGGAGATAAAAGCGTGGCAATAGGAAGAGATACGGCCACGCTTTTAAAGCGTGGCCATAGCAAGATATACAGCCACGCTTTAAAAGCGTGGCAAAAGCCTTGTTAAATTAAAAAAAAATCATTTTCCTTACTTGATCTTCATTGCTACACAATATAAATTTTCAATCCTTTTTTATTACCAAACCTACAAATATAGTATACAATTTTTATTACAAGACAAATCAAACAATAATTAGTGACATATATAATTTACTATAATTGTTTTATACATTAAAAAACTAATATTCAAATACAAAATAAATCTCGAGTTCAAATTCCAAAACTAAAAGCCGAAGAAAAATACAGAAACAATACAAGTTAGAAATGCTCATAATATATCAAATTACACTAATAGAGATGATTATCAGCCTAAATACTTAGTAAAAGATCAGAATCAACCTAAAATTACTCCACTTTGTGCATTAAGCGTTCAAGTTATCCATTCCAATACTAGCCTGCAGCAAAATATCAAGAACAAATTGAACCAACAAAAACGATATATATAAAAACATTATAAGAAATAATCTAATTGATGCATGTATTAACAATTCCAAATTAAACCAGGTTCACATTCTACTATAAAAATTCATCAGCATTATTTTGCTAATAGGAATAAAAATTCCAAACACCTTGCAGATCTATTTATCTTTATTATTACAAAAAGTAGTAGGCACCTAATGAGCATCTTCTACCTAGTATCCACTTACAAATAGTATTCCAAACTCATTGTAAGTGAAAATTAGTGAAGAAAATGGATTGAACTACATTTTGAATCCATAAAGTTCACCATTTCGTCGATTTGCACTTGGCAGATATTGCACTCCCTTGGAAGTAAAGCTTGGAGATTCTAATAACTTCTTCATAGGTTGGTCTCTTATAGTCTACTGTCTGTTAATCATTTAGCAAAAAAATTAGATCCTTGGAGAGAGAGAGATAATAAATTCTCACTCTTTTATTTTATTTTATTTAGAAAAAAAAGACCCATAAGCGAGGATTATCAAATACTGTTAGATTTAACCACAGATAGCCAAAAATTGAATTGAATGCTCACTGATTGGTAAATGCAAATCTAAAAGTACAATAACACGAAACTAAACTATGCTCAAAATACCAAACTAAGTTATTGAACAACTATAAAGCAGACGCATTATTAGCTCTTTTATCAAGTGACAAAATTATTTATTTGCAGGGCATCTAATATGCCAGGCATATTTGATTTGTAGGAATTATATGCACACGGATGTGAGATACCCATCTCAAGAATATAGGAATCTGACATACACGTGACCTCAGGCAGATGTTGAAGATTGCAAGTGCACAATATAATAAACCATCTTTAGGAGTGCTAGCTAAAAAGGAACAATAGTCCATGTCAGCCATCTCGCCAAGTAAACCAGTTCCTTTGCTTCTTAAAGATAGCCAGCTCGCCCAAGTAAACCAAAAAAAAAAAAAAACTCATCTCTCCATTCCTCACTTCTTCAATAATATTCATTACTCATCCACTTATACAAGAGAGTCCAAGCAAGGAATAACCAGAAAATGCAAATAGGCTATTTCCAGCAGCATTTCAGCAGTAAATATATAGAATAATGTTGGAAGTAATAAAACAAGGTTAGGAAAAATCCAGCAACATTTCAGTAGTAAATTGGCTATTTCCCAAACTCAATCAATCAAATCAAATTTCATATGAATGCTTTAATAATTAAATTCATCAACATCATATATGCATGCATAGGAAGTGAACAGAAGAGGAAATGCAAATTGAGAAATCAGCAGTAGCCAATGATTAAGGATGTAATGAGCATGAATGCATAATAAGCACAAAGAATCGCAACGAAGAAATGAGTTACTAACACATGGCACGAAGCAGCAACACTTATTAAATAGCAGCAGTAAATAGCATGTTTCCTAGGTTCAAGCAAGCAGGAAACAGAATTCATATGACTTAACCAGTTCCACAAACTGAAATAATTGCAGTTCATATAATATGGACCAAACAACAAGCAGAGCAGCACTCAGCAACAACAAACCAAGAAAAATTAATGAAATAGTAACACTTTCACAGCATCTATTTTGGACAATGAAAAAAAATACAATAAACAGCAATAATAAGTCCAGAACTCAACACCAAAACAGCACAATAAACAAGTTCATCCAGGGCAACATTCAGAGGAAAGACAAATTCATTCCGAACAGTAGCAGTAAATAAAACAAAACCTACATCCACTAACCAGTCCAGATTCTCTAACCACCTAATTCAACTAAACTAAATTAGTTGAACTAAACAAGCTAAACAGAATGAGCTAAACCAGATTAATCAAACAGAAATAAAATCAAATGAGATGAAAGGGGAACTTGGGAAGCAGGGAATTGGAACAGGGGAAGGGAAGGGAAAGATTGATGATGATGAGTGAATGGCCGGAGCAACACGGTTGCGGCCTAGTGGTGGCGCTGGGGTAGCGACAGTGGCGGAGGGTGGGTGCACAGTAAAACAGGGTCTAGTAGTGGCTCTTAACAGAATCTTGGACAAGTGCCCCGAGAGTGCCATGCTGAACAAGAATAAAGGTAATTAATTAGTTCAAATAATCACAGTTGCTAGTCCAAAATTTAGTACAGAAAATAGAAAATGCTCAAAAATTGACTCACATTCTAGCTTATTAATACATTTTCTACAAGTTAAACTTACATAGCTATTTAAAGAAACACATGCTTGATGATTTCCTGTCATAAAGTGTAGCAAGTATTGAGAAAAATAGAAAGTATACAAAATAAAAATTATAAAATAAAGTGAATTGATAACACTGGACATCGGGCAACCATCATTGTAAAGATTAAAATGCAAATCAGAAGACATACCTTTACAGATTCATATATATCTTCAAACAACAAGCTAAGATCACACTAACCTGGTTTTTATCTCTTTCAATACAATATTTATTAGGTTTCGAGAACCTTAGCTAATCTCTTTATTAGCTAATGAAGCTATCAAATTCTAAACACTCTTCTACTGCATTTTTTTACTTCAAAAGGGGATCATAAACAACTAGTTCTATGAATAAACAAACTACAATGATATGCAATACAAAAAATAGGTCATTGATAAAATAATAAAGGGTTTCTCTCTTCAATTCTATGTTCAAGCTTGTAGCATACCGCTAAAATAGTCTTCCTTCTTAATTCTTATATACCTCAAATAATTTTCTACAAAATGAAAATTGAATACAACACACAGCTTTAAAACAAAAACAAAACAACACTCAAAAATCAATCACCTCTTCTAAACGCAGCCTTAAAACAAAACAGAACAACATTCAGAGTATGAGCATTAATCACAAAAAATTGATTTCTGAAACAACAAGAACAGCAGAACAATATTCAGAGTTTGAGCATTGATCACAAAATATTGATTTATGAAACAAAACAAAACAAAAACAGAAGAACAACATTCAGAGTTTGAGAATTGATGACAAAAAATTGATTTCTGAAACAAAACAAACATTGTAAAACCAACAGAACAGCATTTAGAGTTTGAGCATTGATCACAAAAAAATAATTTCTGAAACAAAACAAACAATCAACAAAACAATGAAAATAGAATTTTTTTCCTTCAGAAGAAGAAAACAATGAAAACATGAAGCATATAATAAATCAATGATCACTAATATCCAGCAAGAATCTCAAAGACAACAATAAATACACAACAATTTAGCAAATAAACAAGAACAAGACCTAAATAGAAAATTCAACAAATTAAATTACAGAAACCTAACAATTTAGCAAATTAAAACAACAGCAGCCTAATAATTTAGCAAATTATCAACTTAACAGGTTCAAAAACAGAAAATCACAACAAAAAAAAAAATAAAAATAACAGAAGAACAACAGAACAACAACACAAGAACAATTAGCAAATTAACAAGTTCACACTAACAGTTAAAATTTACCAGAAGAACACTAATGCAAGTGGAATCATCATGCTAATATGTTTTCTACAAAGATGCTATTTGTGCAGCTAAAATTTCCTAATTACTAAGATCCAATTATTCTAATTTCACATGCAATCAACTTACTAAGTTTCTAAAAGCTAGAAATGATAAAACCAACCCGAAATATGGTTAAAGCATTTCATCAAACATGCTAAGTGCGGTAAACCTGAAATGAAATAAGAGAATTCAAAGCTTAGTATCAATGTGATAGAGAAGAGAACATAACTATTGTATACTTTAATTCAATCTATGAAAAAAACCAAACCACTTCCAAATCAAATAGTTACTTATTGTAATAGAAATGAGAAGTTGCAAAGTTTCAAGCAGAGTATTGGTGTTGTGTGAGTGTATTGGCTGGTGGTGGGTTTAGGGAACTCAAGGCGGTGACAAAAGAGAGCAGTTCGACGGCTAGGTGGAGCGCACGGGTTGGTCGCAGAGTTTGAAGCAGGGCAACATGGCTTCCAGACGAACGCGAACCCGAACGGTGAACAGCGAGTGAACGCGAACGGTGAACGGCGAGTGAGCGCGAACGGTGAACGCCGAGCAAACTTGAACGGCGAAGAATGCGAATGAAGACGACGACTGAACGAAGACGCGAATGTTAACAGCAACCAACGGCGGCGGAAGCACGGCTGAGCAGACAAAGACGACGGACGCCGAGCTCGAGGAAGCAGCTGCGATCGGTGATAGCGAACGGGGGTTGAAGACTTGGAGCACGAGGGAAGCTAGATAGACGGACGGATGGTAGCAGTATGCCACTCCTTGCGGCGGCAGCGGTGTAGGCTTACAGTGCTAGGGTTTTTTGGCTGAGTTTCTGTGAATGAAAGAAACGGGGGTAGAAAGGGAGAAAGAAACGAAGGAGCTTTAGAACAAGAGCGAAAGTAAGCAAATTTGGCAAAAATGACGCCGTTTCTTTTAAACTGGTCGGTTCTCTATCCGGTTCAATCGGCCGGAAACCCTCTCGCCATGCTTTTAAAATGCCCCTGTAGCTCTCTACGATCACGCTTTTGAAGCGTGGCAGAAAAAAACCTTTTGGCCACACTTTAAAGCGTGCCAAAAGAGTACCAGGATACGGCCACGTTTTGTAAGCGTGGCCGTAATAAAACCCTGTTGCCACGCTTTTAAAACGTCCTTGTTTCTCTCTATGGCCACGCTTTTGAAGCGTGGCAGAAAAAAACGTGGCCGTTTCTCTAATCAATTGCCACCCTTACAAAAGCGTGGCAAAAAAAAGTGGTCAAATCTCTAATATACCGCCACCCTCATAAAAGCGTGGCTATTAACCACTTTTGGCTACGCTTTTGAAGCGTGGCAAAAAAAAGCGTGGCCATAGGCCTTTTTTCTTGTAGTACATTTTAGTTTATTAGTTTACTCTAATTACACGGAAGATTTCTTCTTCCCCATCTTATTAGTTAAAGTAATATTTCAGTAAATATTATTTTTTTTGTTAATATTTAATCAATAATAATTTGTAGTTATATTTGCATAAATTTTATACACAAAAAATTATATAATTTGTATATATATATATATATATATATATATATATATATATATATAATTTATATCTATATTTTTTAGAGTTTATACATATTAATTAATAAAATTTATTTATTAAAAATAATTTAATATTTTATATTAGTCCAATAATGAAACTTTAATAATATTTAAAGAATGCTGTAAAAGGAAGTCATATTTTTTAATTTGATTATATTTTTATTTTTTATTCTTTTAAACTAAAAATATTGTTAAATAATAAAAATATAAATTCAATTTTAATTATCTTTTATAAGTATATATTATCAAAATTTTATAATTATATATATGTATGTATGTACGTATGTATGAATGTAACTATGTATGTATGGTCGTGACTTGTATGGTCAATAAATTTTTGTACTTATATGTATGTAATCGATCATGATCCAACCCCTCAAATGTTACATACATACGCACAACATTACATCCAGAGTATATACCCATTTTGGTCCTCAAAGAATTTCAAACCAGACACTTTAGTCCCCAGCTAAAATTAATTACTTGATTAGTCCCTAACAATTAACAACGTCAGTCACTTAGATCCTTTACTCCGTCAACTCTAACGGAGGATAAAATAGTCCCTGACAACTCTAACATGGGACAAAATGGTCCCTGATCTCCTTTGTTCGGAAACGACACTGTTCTCACCCAATTTCCATCATATCTCGCATAACACTAACAGTCTAACATTGTAACTTCAAGCTACACAATGCATACTCTATAACTTTAATGTTCATAAGGAAAAAAATCCTCAACTTATTCTCAACCAATTCATACTCAGGAAACTAATGACTATGTCTCTCAACTACTTATCGTCTTCGATGGATCCTATGAATATAGACAGCAAGTCTGATTTGTTAAGACTCATCGTCGTTGTTGTCATCTCCCTCCTCCTCTTCCCTATCATCTCCATGACACCACATTGTCCACCACTCTGATCGCTTCCTTCAGCTTTTTCTCCAAAGTAATGTTCAGTAATCGCTTCAGTTTTCATACGAGCGGCAATGGCGACATTGCTCGTTCTACTGATAGCTTAGATGCGAGGTTGAAGCTGTCTGCCAACTTGGACTCTGGGAAAGAAGGAATGAAGTACTCGGTGTCTATTTCAAATGAGAATTTGCATATGATGTCGAAGGAGAACCTTCTCATGATGTCCTAATGTCCAACAATCTATATTGCTTGCCGGAGAATGGAGAAAGGCATGCCCTTGGGGTAGTTGTGGAACTCGGTCTTGAGGATGTCGTGGACGTTGTCGGGGTTGGAGGTGATGTTATCGAAGATGTGGAAGTGGATGCTTCTGGTGGGTGAAATGCAGAGGAGGTGGGTGTACTAGTCACAAAGATTTAAAAAGCGTGTTGTCCATGACATGTTGAGGTAGGTGCGACACGTGTGGCAATTACACCATGGCTTAATCTTGGACTTAAAGAGGAGGAAGAAAAAGATGGAAAAGAAGACTGTGAAGGTGAAGAAGGAGAGTATGAATATTAGAGTTATGTGAGATATGATAAAAATTGGGGAAGAACAGTGTCGTTTTCGAATAAAGGGATCATGGATCATTTTGTTCTTTGTTAGAGTTGTCAGGGATCATTTTGTTCTTTGTTAGAGTTGTCAGGGATCATTTTGTCCCCTGTTAGAGTTGTCATGGACCATTTTGTCTTCCGTTAGAGTTGACGGAGCCAAGGACCTAAGTGACTGACAGAATTAATTGTTAAGGACCAATCGAGTAATTAATTTTAGTTAGGGACTAAAGTCTCTGATTTGAAATTCTTTAAGGACCAAAATAGGTATATACTCTTACATCCATGATCCATGCTAACCCTCCAGACTTAGCAAGGAGAAGATCGCATTCAGCTTAATTATATTAGCTGTTCACTGTTCCCATTCTTTCTCGCAAAAATATAAATATCATGCGAGTTAATACAATATAAATTCATGGATCAATTTAAATATTCATTAATTTAATATTGATTAACTCTTATTTTATTATTTTGTTAATTTTTCACTTTTAAAAATATAAATTTTATATGGTTTTTTTAGTTGACTACCGCTTTTAAAGTAAGACTTTATCGTAGTCGAACCTTTCTCACCAGTACTGTAATTATTTTAACTTGAAAAAAAAATGTTCACACTATTAGTATTCAAATAAATATGCAATTTCTGATACAACATTCACATTTGTAGTTGTTAAGGTCCAAATAATTAAAGCGTCTCAAAATATTACATCCTCAAAGAATGTTAGATTAGATATTTTAGCTTTTGTTAGCATAAAAGTTTGACACAATAATAACATTGACTATGATATATAAATCGACAAATAATTTGGTCTGACAGGTTAGATAAAACTTGAACTAAAAAGGCTGAGTTGAAACAACAAGAAAGTATGTAGAAAATAAGGACTTTTGATAGAGGAAAAACGTGGAGTAACTACTTGATAACTAAGGTAGATTAGAAATGTGGGTGGTTAAGTTTGTAAGACAAGGTAAAACTATATTGTAGAAGAGAATATCACTCAGTACGATTAGATTTATTCTCTATAAAAAAGAAAACTAGAAAAAATCAAAGAGACTTCAATTTTTAACATATCAAGTTACACTAGACCTCTCAAAATTCTAAAGTCACATTGACGTCAAGAGAAGTCACTATTAAAAAAAGCATTTTTTCGACGCCAAAAGTCGATGGTTATTTCTGTCGTCGATATTTTTCGACGGCTTGCCGTTGATATTACTTAAAAAATTAAAAATAAAATATTAAAATCAACAGGCAGGTCGTCGATAATTTTATGATGCATTAACCTTTGCTTTACTATCGTCATATACTCATATTGTCGACGAATCAGGGGTCAAAAATACTTTTATTTTAAAATCGAGGAATATGGCGTCTATTTTATTAATTAAAATATCGACAATAGTTACCGTCGATAAATTTAAACGGTCTAGATCACTTTCTAAAATTGAATAAACGGTGTAAATTTTATGTATAAAATAAACGCTTAAGGTGTTGATTTTTTTAAAATTAAAATCGACAAATATACTGTCGATTTTTATTACTAAAAACACATACCCGCGTCCACTTTCCGGTTCCGTGTCCAAACTTCAAAAACACAATTTCCTCGTTTTACCCCAAATTCCCCATTTCATCACCAACCCCTTCAACACACACACACACACACTCTCTCTCTCTCTCTCTCTCTCTCTCTCTCTCTCTCTCTCTCTCTCTCTCTCTCTCTCTCTCTCTCTCTCTCTCTCTCTCTCTCTCTCTCTCTCTCTCTCTCTCTCTCTCTCAATACGCCCTCAAACCAAGAAAACGATGACCACGAGCAAACCATAAACCCTACTCAATGACCAGTGCCTCTGTCGCACTCACTACTCTGAAGTCCAGCACAGCAGCTAATCGCACGAGCAAGGGTTTTCAACGTGACAATGAACCAAAAGCGAGGTTCTGTACCATTTTCATTTTTTCTATATCAAGGTTCTCTTACTTTAGATGCTAAATTTTGCAATTATTAGGATGAAATGAACAGTAAATAATAATTAAATTAATGTGGATGTTAGTATTGTGGATTTTTTTTATGTTATAGTTCAGGAATTTTGGATGTATGATACATTTGTGTTGTAACATTCTTGTTTTGAAACCATTTTTCTTGGAGTTACAGGTTTTTTGTTTGAGTTGAAGGGTTGAATTTAGATGATAGCCCTTTTATATATATTGATAGCTCTTTTATATATAATTTAAGGCTTATATATCTATGTATATATATTGATAGCTCTTTTATATTTATCTATATATATATTGATAGTTCTCATTTGCTGATAGTGTGGCTAATACAATTTAAAAAATTATGGATAATTTAATTGTATTCTGTTCTGAGTGGAGGTTCTAATGAGCCAATAGATTAGTTGGATGACTGTCATAGTTAAACGAGGCATACAGTTGAAAATGTCTTGATAAATTTTGTTTTAGGTAGTTATGATATGTAATGTATGCTCAACTATTGTATTCTTGTTATTATTAATTCGTTTGACATGCTTGTAGTCCTTAATTATTCTTGAGGTGTTGAGTTATCAAATATTATTCTAAATTATCTTGCCTTGTTTTCCCTTATGCTAATAATTCTCTTGATGATCATGTGACTTGTAGATCTATGAACGATTTGATGTATACTCAATATAGTAGATGCTGATGATGCTCGCTTTGATTATTTTGTTAAGAAGGTATATGTTTAAGAATTGCGGTTTTGAAATTTTACATGTTTAGTTGAACTATTTTTGAAAAACTAATTATCCAAATATTTTTCTATGTGACTTGGCTGAAGTCATATGTCAAATAAACATCATTTTTATCCTGTTAGCAGCAAATAAACTAATTATCCAAATATTTAATTGTATGAATGGATCACTTTTGCTTTTGAATTTGTTATGGGTAGTGAGAGGTAGCTTACGAATTAGGTAGCATGCTCCACTTTCTCCTCACAACGAATACCAGGTTTTCCTGCTTCATTTTCTTTATACACTGTTACCTAGATTATTTCTTTATCAATAATAGGCTTACCATTGTAATTTTTTTTAGTGAGAGTACATAAAGAGTACATAGTATATAAGGTGTAATAACTCAACAAATATTTTCTAAGGAGATTTTTCATTCTCTTCAACAATGAGAAGAACTTATTTCTCTCCCTCTCTTAATCCCTTCTGGTTCATCAAACTATCAACATCACAGCTTGAACAGCTTAGGGCATGAGATTTTCTTCATTGTACGGTGAGCATGGAGAGCAACCAAGCTGTGAATCAAATTAAAAAAAAAGTTGTGAATTGAGATCAATCCAATTTTGCCATTTTCTTTCTATCCCTAATTTTTTTTCGACATTTTCTTTCCCCCATTCTTACCTCTTCCTTCATACTCATCCAATAGAGCTTGATGAGAGGCTATTTCGCAAGATTCTTTCTTGGTGAACATGGCTGTTCCGATCAACGAGTTGGAAGGAAGAAGATCTAAATCTTTATTATTTTGTGATTCATTGATTTTTCAAAATGGCAAACATGGCAAACAGATCCTCTCATTGTAGAGGTTGTGGAGCTACATTGGCTTGCTCTCATTGCAACAAGCAAGGCCACACAGAAAATGTATGTTATAAGAAGCATGGGTACTCCTCCCATTTCTATCAACGGCAGCAACATAACACCACCATCAATTATGTGATCACTGAGGGGCATGATGATATACTCAGTGACAAACAATCCCAGCTCAATTGTCTCCAAGAGAACACTGGAATATCAAGATCTGGGTTCACTCCAGAGCACAGATTTACCTTGTTAGAGTTGATTAAAGACAAAAGTGTGCAGCAACAACCTCATAATGCAAATCAAATTTTGACTAATTCCATTCAGACTTCCACTCCAGGTAAAACTATTGCATTACATTTTAATACGAGAATTATGAGTATTATCATTCCAAAATCTGCACTATGGGTCATTGATTCCGGTGCAACAGATCATGTGACTTTTGACTTAAAAGATTTTGCAAGTTTTCAAAATATTGCTCCAATCAATGTGATATTGCCAAATGAGACCAAAACTGTGAGCACCATCATTGGCACAATCACATTCTCTAAAAATTTTTTTCTCAAAAATGTTTTATACATTCATTCTTTTGATTTTAAACTGATATCTGTTTCAAAGTTAACCTCAAACTTACATTGTCAACTGTTAATCAATGATAAGTGTTGTGAGATAAAAGATAGATCCACATCAAAGATGATTGGCGGCAGCTACGACTACTACTCATCCCACCACACCTTCACACAGTGAGCACAATAACATTTGGCATATTAGATTAGGACACATACTCATGCATAAATTGATTATTCTGAAGAAGTATTATCCTTTTATAGATTGTATTGCTTCAAAACTTCCTTGCGATTCATGTCATTTTGCAAAACAAAAGAAATTATCTTTTAATCTTAGTACAACTAAAATAAAAGATTGTTTTGACTTAGTTTATATGGATATCTGGGGTCCTATTTCTGTCCCTTCCAATGAATGACATAGGTATTTTTTGACTGTGGTGGATAGCAAGATTCACTTGGATTTTTTTTATGAAAACCAAATCTGAACATTACAATTGGTTATTAATTTTGTGAATTTTGTCAGAGTACAATTTGAAAAACAAGTTAAGTGTATAAGGACTGACAATGGGCTAGAGTTCACTCTAAAATTCTTTTTTGCATCAACTGGAATTTTACACCAAACTTCTTGTGTAGAAATACTAGAGCAAAACGGGATTGTAGAGAGAAAACACTAGCATATTTTAGGTGTTGCTAGAGCACTGCTATATCAATCAGGAATTCCACATTATTTTTGGTAATATGCAGTTGCTCACGGCATTCACCTAATTAATAGGCTGCCCAGCACTAACCTGGATAATGCTAGTGCTTACAAGCTTTTGTATGGTAACTTACCTGACCTTTCATATTTAAGAGTATTTGGTTCTGTTGCATATGCCTCCACATTAACAAATTCAAGAACAAAATTAGACCCAAGAGCCAGAAAAAAAGCTTTTCTTGGTTTTAAATTAGGAACAAAGGGTTTTCGACTTATTGATTTAAAATCAAAGGAAATTTTCATATCCAGAAATGTAACTTTTTAGGAAACTCATTTTCCATTTTTACATTCCACTAGCACTGACATTTCTGTGGTACCCATTCGTACTCCACAATGTATTGATCTTTTTCAATATGATACACCATCCACACATCATTTGCAATCACCCATACATACCACACTCACAGATTCAAATGAACATTTCTCAAGCTCAATGCACTCACCAATTTCTTCACACACCATTGCACCCATTACCACACTGACGAATGGATTCTTGCTAGTAAAGAATTTTATAAAAATAATTGTGTTGAAAGTATAGTTTCTAAACTAACAAAGAATCTTTTTGTACAAAAGTTTGGTTGTCACAAGTAACAAAACCCAATAAAATTTATAATCAAAGTATTTAAACCTCGGGTCGTCTTCTCAAGGAATTGCAGGGAAGTATGATTTATTATTGGTTATGAGATTGTATCTTTTTGGGGTTTTTGAAATAAGGAACAAGGAAAATAAATTGCAAGAAATTAAATTAATAACTAATAAAGCTCTTGGCAAGGTTTGAGAACTGGAAATCCTATCCCAGTTATACTTATCACTGGTGATGAGAATTGTTCACTGCTCCCACTTAGTTAACCCTTACTAAATAAAGGAAAGTCAAGTGGACTAATCAATTTGATTCCTCAAGTCCTAGTCAACTCCTGATGCCAAGGCATCTTAGGCTAGTTTCACTAGCATTTTTCTGTTAGTTTTAGTTGTTTTATGCATTTTCTTGAGCTTAAAGTAACCAAGAATGGTTAAATGAATAACAAAGCAATGAACCATCCAAACAGTATGATTTTGATGCAAATTCCATGAGTTTTTAGTTATATTACTTGAATGCTATGAATGGAAGATTCTCATGAAAATTTGCAAGACTTTGATGCAGTTGTTTGGATGATTTCAGGAAAGAAGAGGCTAGGCAAGGAAGCAACAAAAATCAATAAAGGAAGCTTGAATATCACATGTGGAGTTTAAGCTCCAGTTTAAGCTTAAACTGGAGCTTAAACGCCAAAATCATGAAAGCTGAGGAAAGGGTGAAAGTGGCGTTTAACCTCCAGTTTAACCTTAAACTGGAAGTTAAACGCCAGAAATGGGAAATGCACCAGGGAGCCATTTCCACGTTTAAGCTCCAGTTTGACCTTAAACTGGAGCTTAAACGTGTTCGACCAAGTTTTCACCTCCAGGGTTGCTTTCTCCTCTTCCACGTTTAAGCTCCAGTTTAACCTTAAACTGGAGCTTAAACGTGTTCGACACCTCCAGGGCTACCTTTCTCCTCTTCCACGTTTAAGCTCCAGTTTAACCTTAAACTGGAGCTTAAACGTGTGACACCTCCAAGGCTACCTTTCTCCTCTTCCACGTTTAAGCTCCAGTTTAACCTTAAACTGGAGCTTAAACGTGTTCGACCTCCAGGGCTACCTTTCTCCTCTTCCACGTTTAAGCTCCAGTTTAACCTTAAACTGGAGCTTAAACGTGTTCGACCTCCAGGGCTGCCTTCTTCCATTTCCACGTTTAAGCTTCAGTTTAACCTTAAACTGAAGCTTAAACGTGCTTCCACAAAAGGCATCACTGGAAGTGTCTGGCGTTTAAGCTGCAGTTTAAGCTTAAACTGCAACTTAAACGCCACTATTGGAAAAGGTTTCTGGGCCAAAAATATTGCAGTTTAAGTTAGCTTTTGAGCACAAACATTAACTTAAACTTACTCTGGTATGAAACCCAATTGAATATCATGGTTTATGGGATTGGGCCTGAAGGATTGATGAGTCTGGAATTTCAATTTGTTGAGTCATGTGTCATTACTTGATTATCACTAAGTTGGCTCAATGAATGTTACAGAATGTGGATCAGCAGCCTCATCAAGATTATGGATCATAAACCCAAAGCAAAAGGAAGGCAGGGAGAGGCCTCAAAGCCCAAGAAACACAACAGAAGCTCAATATAGAAAGTGTATAAATAGGATAGAATTTAAGTGAGGAGGGACTTTTACCTTTCATTTGGCTAGTTTTCATACCTTTGTAATTGAATTCAGAGCTATGACTCACTAAACCCCCTTTCATTGGGTTAGGGAGCTCTATTGTAATTCAATGAATCAATAATAGTTTATCTTCTTCTTCAATCTTTTCTCTTGAATTTTGTTAGAAAGCTTCTCGATCTAATTCCATTGGGTAGTTGTCTTGGGAAAGAAACTACCCATAATTGGAATCCTTCGGAACCTTGGGAAAGGAATGGAGGATTCATGCTAGAGAAGCTTTCTCACAGTGAATTGGATTGGGGTTTGGATGGATATTGTGACATGTAATCCTACCAAATTGTGGTTCATGAAACTGTGTGGTATAATCAGTGATCGAGCATCATCTCTTCTTATGAACATTTAAACCAAGGGATTGGGAATTTGTTTGTTTTTAGAGAGAATTGGTGAGCCAAGGGATTGGGATCCAATCATATAAGATTGCCAAGCAAAATTCAATGAACGCATTGGTTGAGGAAGAGATAAACATGTTTTGATTCGGAGATCTCAATATCTTCTATAACCCAATGAATTCCCCATTTCTGATTTCCACTTTCTCTTTACATTCTGCAACTCAATTCATGCAATCACCCCCATTCCCTTTTAATTTCAGCAATTTAGCTTCTGCTCTTTAATTCATGCAATTTAAGATTCCGCCATTTCAATTTCTTGCCATTTACGTTTCCCGCCAATTTTACATTCTGCAATTCTCATCTAATTCTTGATTCCGCTCAACTAGACACACTTCTAATCCGAATTGCTCATTCAACCAATCCTTGTGGGATTCGACCTCACTCTATTGTGAGTTTTTACTTGACGATAACCGGTGCACTTGCCGGAAGGAATTTTGCCGATCGTGCAATTTCCTAAATCGTGGCATAACTAGTTTATGCGCATCAACTCCCAAGGAAAGACTAGCTTTAGAGGGATCCAAACCAATAAGCAAATTCCAATTATCAATCACAAAGGAGTTTGATAACTCAAGTGTCACCAATTACTCAACCAAAGCCAAAAGGGAAAAAATCTAAATTATTTATATCATAAACAGAAGGAAACAATCATAAATCTGAAATACCTCAATTTATATTAAATAGAAAATCAAATTAAACATAGGAATCCATAAACCAAATTGGCAACATCAAGTAATCAACTAAAGTAATAGAATAAATAAAGTAGAAGAGAACATAAAGTATAGGAACACTGAACCTGAAATGAAGAAATAACCATAAACTAAGATGAATCCTAATTCTAAAACCTAAGAGAGAGGAGAGAGCCTCTCTCTCTAGAGAACTACATCTAAAACCTAAAATTGTGTATTATAAATGTTGTATGAATCGTCCATTGATTCCCCCATTCTTTGGCTTCTATTATGTGTTTCTGGGCTTGGATTTGGGCCGAAAAAGGGTCCAGAAATCGCTGGGGTGACTTCTGCAATTTTCTGCATGTAGCGTCCGTCACGCGTGCACGTGGGTCACGCGTACGCGTCGCTTGCGTTTTACGCTAGGCACGCGTCCGCGTCGTCCATGTGTGCGCGTCGCTTGCATTTTGCGCTAGGCACGCGTCCGCGTCGTCCATGCATGCGCGTCGCTGCCATTTTTCAAAACTCCATTTTGTGCATTCCTTCCATTTTTGCTTGTTTCCTTTCTGTCCTCTAAGCCATTCCTACCCTATGAAGCCTGAAATTACTTAACACACAGATCACGACATCGAATGGTAATAAAGGACAATTAAAATAAATATTTTTTTAAAGCATAAGAAACATGTTTTCACATATATCATAAAATAAGGAAGGAATTATAAAACCTTGCAAATCTTATGAATAAGTGGGTAAATAATTGACAAAAATACTTAATTGAGCACAAGATGAATCATAAAATAGGGGTTTATCAACCTCCCCACACTTAAACATTAGCATGTCCTCATGCTAAATCCAAGAAAAAAGAGTGAAGGTAGAATGGTGGAATCTTATGTAATACAATCTATTCTAAATGCAAGCTACCTAAATGAATCATGCAATTCTAATTACTATCCTCTTATATATATAAAGCTTTCATGTGGTTAAATTGATTCATATTTTCAAGGAATCATATATATACAACTAAGGCCAAACCATATTAAAACACATTCACAATGGAGTTGAGTTAAAAGATTTCACAGACTTGCAAGACAATTAATAATTAAACATGGATATATGGAAATGAGCTATTGAACCCTCACTGGATTTGTGTTTACTCTCTAATCACTCAGTGTTTGGGGTTAATCACTCTATTCTTTTCTAGTCATGCTTTCTAAAACTTTGTTCTTCATCTAACCAATCAACAAATATTTAATGTATACATGCAAACATCATGAGGTCTTTTCAAGGTTGTAATGTGGCTAAGGTAAAGGTGAGGGCATATATAAGGCTAAGTGAGTTAGAAATTGAATCATTGATTAGTCTAAGATCTCACCTAACATATACATACTCTATACAATTTTAAAATTTTCCTAGCTATCCAATTTTCCCACTTTTGTATCACATACTCATGTGCCAATTTTATTTTTGATTTTATCCTATGTGCATTGATTTTTCTATTAAACTTAATAATGGGGTAATTTTTCCCCTTATTTATTTATTTAATTAAAAGGGATTTTTTTTCATAAACACAACAATTCAAGGCACATGGTATTTTAATTAATTTGGTTTCACATGAGTATGCTCCCAAATTTTAAATGATTTATAGAGTTAATACCTTCCTATCAACTGATAAACCCCGATTTTGTGGTTTATCTTGTACTTAATTTGGGGATTTTATCAACTTTTCTCACATTTATTCAATGAAATAGGATGGTTTTGTAATTCTCCCTTGATTTGTGCTTAAATGAGAAAACATGCTTTTTAGGCCTTAAAATAGCTAAATTCAATTCACTTTAATTCCATTCGATGCCTTGATATGTTTGTTAAGTGATTTCAGGTTTAGAAGGTAAAGATTGGATGGAAGAAGTGAGGAGAAAAGTATGCAAAGTGGGAGAACTCATGAAGAAATGAAGGAACCGTAAAGCTGTCAAGCCTGACCTCTTCGCACTCAATCGACCATAACTTGAGCTACAGAGGTCCAAATGAGGCGGTTCCAGTTGTGTTGGAAAGCTAACATCCGAGGCTTCAAAATGATATAAAATTTGTCATAGTTTCCTGACGTCTAGGGATGCGCACGTGCACTATACGTGTGTGATGCACGAAAACTTGTCTCTCAACAATTTCCCTCGGCAAGTATACCGAATTGTCGTCAAGTAAAAACTCACAATAGAGTGAGGTCGAATCCCACAGAGATTGATTGGTCAATCAACTTTAATTAGAGGAATATTCTAGTTGAGCTAAGCAGAATTTGATGTGAGAGTTGCAGGAAATTAAATGGCGGAAAGTAAATAGCAGAAAATGTAAATGCTGGGAATAAAGAGCTGAATATAAATGACGGAAAGTAAATTGCAGAATCTTAAATGGGGAATGGAGAATTTAGCATGAAAGTAAATTGCAGAAATTAAAGAGAATGGGTAAGATCAGAAATGGGGGATTCATTGGGCTTAGGAGATGTTGCATTCTCCGGATCAAGTTCATTTTCATCTCTTCCTCAATCAATGCATTCATTGATCTCCTTGACAATCTTAAGTGATTGAATTCCAATTCCTTGGTAATTCAATCTCTCAAATCTTGATCAATAGCCAATTCTTTGGTCCAATTGCTCAAGAAAAGAGATGAAGTATGATCACTGATTATACCACATGTATTTCCAACTCAAAGTGTTGGTAGGATTATATGTCACTATATCCATCCAAACCCCAATTTGGTCCAACATGAGAAAGAATTTCTAGCATGATCTCTTCATTCCTCTTCCAAGGTTCTGAAGAGATCCAAGTATGAATAGCTTCTTTTCCAAGACAACTACCCAATTGGATGAAGATTGAAAGCTTTCTAGTAAAACCAAGAGAAAAGAAAGAAGAAGAATAATGAAAACTATTATTGATCCATCAAATTACAACAGAGCTTCCTAACCCAATGAAAGGGGTTTAGTTGTTCATGGCTCTGGGAATGGAAAACAAAGATGGAGAATGCATTCTGAAAGTAAAACTAGAAGTTGCAGAGAAAGTAAAATTATACAGAGAGTAGTTCTCCCAATCCAAAAGCTCCCCTCTAGTTCAAAACTACTCCTATTTATACTACTCTTCTGATCTTCTAGTTGGCTCTTCAAGTCTTGGATATGGGCCTTTGGATCTTGAGTTGAAGCAGTTATCATCTTTAGTGGGCTCAGCTTCACTTGCAGAGAAAGTGTGCAGTAGGCATGGACCTTTAGTTTAGGGCGTTAGTGGTGTTAACGTTAAGTGAAAATATGGGGTCGAGAACGTTAGTGACAATCACCTTTTTCACTAACGTTCCTAACCCAAAATGGTCCATGTTAACTTCAACGTTAGTGGCACTAACGTGACCGCTAACGTTGCCTCTTAGCCTTTCGCAAACGTTATTGGGGTTTACCTTTCCCAATAACGTTTAGAGTACCCCCTTTCTCCCAACGTTAGAGTTCACGTTAGTATAGTTAACGTGACCTTTAACGTAGGCTTGCCAAATCTTCGAGAGCATTAGTGACACCTACCTTTTTCACTAACGCTCCAAAACAGCCCTTTTCCACGTTAGTGCCTCACGTTAATTACATTAACGTGACCACTAACGTGGTGTTGATTGCCATCTCCAACGTTAGTGACAAAGGTGAGTGTCACTAACGTTGGCTCATCATCCCTTTCCTCCACGTTAGCTTTCACGTTAATGTAATTAACGTCGTAACTAACGTTGCTCATAGTGGCTTAGTCCAACGTTAGTGACAATGGTGAGTGTCACTAATGTTGGCGATTCCATGCTCCTTCCACGTTAGAGTTCACGTTAACCAAGTTAACGTGGCTCTTAACATAGCCAATATGGGCTTGGTCCAACATTAGTGACAAAGGTGAGTGTCACTAACGTTGACATTATCTTCCTCTTCCACGTTAGAGTTCACGTTAACTGAGTTAACGTGACTCTTAACGTGGCCAATTGCCCTTTTGGAGTGTTAGTGGCACTCACTTTTACCACTTACGCTTGGAGCTTCCTTTTCCTCCATGTTAACTACCACGTTAATGTAGTTAACGTGGTAATTAACGTGGGCTATGATGGCTTCGAAGACGTTATTAGCGATCACTTTTCTCATTAACGTTGCAAGCTAGCTCCCATTCCACGTTAGTTAGACTAACGTGGCTACTAACGTGGCTTTTTCTTGCTTCCTTTGTCCTGAAATCAAGCAAATAAAGTGCATCAAAGTTCTAATCCAAGTTATGAGTTATGCATCATCCAATTTGTCATTAAATTCATGCATAATTCTCATGAAATCATATAAAATTTACAATGTTTGCTTGAATCAAGATGTAAGTGAAATTCTACCCAAAACTTGCTTATTTCCTAAGAAAATGCATGAAACTACCCTAAAACAGTAAAGAAAAGGTTAGTGAAACTGGCCGAAATGTCCTGGCATCACAACACCAAACTTAAAGCTTGCTTGTCCCTATGCAAGTACTGAAACATGAGAATGATGAATGAAGTGACAAGAGGAATGAATCATTATTGTGGAAGTCATGTCCTTGGTTTTATGGGGTTTCATGCATAACAACTTAGGTTCATTCCTCTACTGGCTTTCAGACCTTTATCATGCCCTGGAATACTCACTTGATTACACCCTTTGAGACTTTTATTTATTGATCCCTTTGTCTTTTCAAGGTTTATTGCATCCTTAGGCTAAGTGCTCTGTGAGGGGGCGACTCTTTAAAATAAGCTTTCAGCCAACACTCCCAAACCAATTGGTTCAAGGTGCTAGGTGTTGAAACACCCCTAAGGACTTACTCCCTCAAGTCTCTCTCCCCCATACATGCACACCACAGGTACATGGTTTGTTATTTTCTTTCCTTGAGGCCTTGGTGTCTAGCACCTCTTTGGGTTACTAAATGTTCTGTAGCAAGGTTGCTCTTGATAGTGGATTTTCAGTTGATAATCCCGGGTTAGTTAACCCAAGTTACCAAGTGATGAAGCACTCCTAAGAACTTATTCATCCAAGCAGATCCTTGGTACAAGAGCACCACAGACACATCCCTCAAGATTCAAGCCCTTGGTGCCTAGCCTTATTTCTTATTACTTTTCTTTTTTTTTTCAACTCTTATTGTTCTTTTCCTTTTTCTTATTAAGATCTTGTTATTTAGCTAGTCTCATGGGGTGTGTTTCAAGCATATGACTTCAGGACAGATAGTTGCCTTTCTACCTTGTTGGTGAACCAACTTAGCTAAGTGATTACTACACCACAAGCTTAAGAACCTACTCCACAATTGATCATCACTCTGGTCTTTCATAACATCTCTTTTTTTTTTTTGACTTAAGGGACAAGCATACAAGTAAGCAAGGTGAAAATGAAGACAGGTAACTTGAACCAGCAAGCATAGACCTAAGCAATGAAAATACTAAAGACAGAATTGAAAATTCCTAAGCTACTATGGAAACATGTTCTATTTCATACATGATTTTCCTTATTTAAAGATTTGAAAAAGATGGAAAAAAGAGGAAACTCCACCACCTTTTACTCATGGGAGTGCTCATGCTCTCCCTCTTGTTTGTCCTCTTTGTGTTTTTCTTGAGTGCTTGAACTCCCACTTCCCTTTCCTTTTCCAATCAACTTTTTCCAGAAGCCAGCATCTTCCATCTTCTTTTTCAATGTTTCCTTCTGCTGTTTCACCTTCCTTTCCTCTTATTCTGTTAGATCTTTTTGGACTACATCATACCTAGGGATTGCAGAGTGCAGATTATGCATATGACCAGACATATAGTTCAACTTGGCTTGAGTGTTTATGTTGAACTCCTCCCTATGTAGTTGCTGTCCTTCATTAAGTACGCTGAACTCATTGAATGCCTTCGTCTGAGCTAGCTGACGTTGGTTGAGTTCTTGAAGGTATTTGTCTTGACGTTCTTGCCTTTCAGTCACTTGATTGATGGCTTGAGTGAGCTGGGAGTAGTGTTCCATTTGCTGTTTCTGCCACTCCTCTTGTTGATTCATCCAATTAGAAAGGAGTTCTTCTTGACGATCCATTGATGACAAGTCATCCTAGCCTATTTTAACTAGTCTTTTTCTTTTGTTTTCATTAGAATTATGCACTTTCTTGAGCTACAAGCAAGCTAATTGAGTAGATTTTCATGTTTCCCTTGATTGAATCAACCATATATGAATTCATGCCATTTCATGAGGTTTTATGCTATATTTGTTACATATTATGAAAGAATGAATATCTCATGATTTTGAGCATAGCTTTGATGAGTTTGGTTGATTAATGATAGGTAAAGAAAGCTTGGAGAAAGGTTGAAGCAAGAAGGAATGGCTAGGAGTGAAGAGAGGACAAGGGAATAAGTGAAATTGAACCAGGAAGCAAAAAGCTGGACCTAAAGTTAGCATCAAACTTTTGCACAAACTTTTGGTTGAAAAGTTAGCCCCAACGTTAGCCCCCTAACTTGGAGGCTAACGTTGGAACTTGAAAATTCTCCCCTGGACTCCAAAAGTTTGCGCCAACGTTAGCCCCCTAACTTTGAGGCTAACGTTGGCACATGAATTTATCCCCTGGGCACCAAAAGTTTACGCCAACGTTAGCCCCCTAACTTGGAGGCTAACGTTGGCACATGAATTCCTCCCTGGCCATCCAACGTTTGCGCCAACGTTAGCCCCCTAACTTGGAGGCTAACGTTGGCACATGAAAATTCAATGAGGAAGGAGCAAACGTTTGCGCCAACGTTAGCCCCCTAACTTGGTGGCTAACGTTGGCGCCACTAGCACACAAGGCAAGGCCAACGTTAGGGTCAAAGTTAGACCCCTAACGTTGGCACCAACGTTCATACCAGCAAATTGTGCTGGCTGCTATGAAAAGTTGGAGCCAAAGTTAGACCCCTAACTTTGGCTCAAACTTTTGGTCCAACTTTTGCTAACCTCAAAACCGGTTCAATTGGTTCACTTTGGTTCTTCTCCAAACTTCAAGAGAAATCAACCAAGGCCTCTTTCAACCCAATTCCACCAAGAGCAAAGGCCCAACTCAAGGCTTGACGATCATTTGAAGAAAGTGTATAAATAGGATAAATTCAAGTTTTCGAAGAGCTTTCCTTTTGGAATTTTCATAATAGTTTTCGGAGAGCTTTTGTTATTGAGTGAACTTTAATTTCTTTGTTTCCATTGCTTTCAATTTCATTTTACATTTGTCTTGGATCTTGGATTGGAGAATTGAAGAAATTCTGTTTCAATCTCAATCTTGGATCTCTCTGTTTCTTTACTGTTAATTGAATTTCATTTCCGGTTAATTGCTCTTCATCTATTCTCTTTGCAATTTACAATTCCCTGGCAATTGTTCTTGTTGGATCTAGGAAGGCATTGAGATCTAGACTTGGTTTTCTAGTCTCTGGGTCCTGAGATCTGAATTTCCCATTTCACGTCTCTGTTTACTGCTTTCTATGTTCATTTATTTTTCTGCTTCATATCCGATTCAATCTCAATTCCCTTTCCCTCTTCTGTTTAATGCAATTCAACTTTTCCTTGTTTAAATTCTGCAAATCCATTCCCCAATTCCCTTTACAATTCCAGCTGTTTACATTTCTTGCACTTTAAGATTCCGTAATTTACATTTCTTGCACTTTAAGTTTCTGCCATTTAATTTCTTGTCCTTTACGTTTCAGCAATTTATTTCTTGTTCTCTTTACTTCAATGCAATTTAATTCTGCAAGTCACAAAACCATCAACCAAATCTTGATTCGCTTGACTAAATCAACCACTAAGCTAAAATTGCTCAATCCTTCAATCCCTGTGGGATCGACCTCACTCCCGTGAGTTTTTATTACTTGATACGACCCGGTACACTTGCCGGTTAGATTTGTGTGTTTTGGGAGAGATTTATTTTTCCTCCAAAATACTCATCATCCATCCTTTGGGATTGAATGTGTAGTTATTGCTCTTGCACTTCCATATATCTCCTTGCCAAGTCCTCAATGGCTCCTTGAATGTGGCCCAGATTTATATTGGTTGGATCATAGTACTCTTCTTGCTGGTATTCTTCCTGATGAGACTCTTCTTGGTGAGGTCCTTCTTGTGATGTTCTTTTCCCTATTTGAGGCCTTCTTTGTTGTTGGGCGGGTGCCACATAAGTTATACGCTGGAGTATAACCATCCGTCCAGGGTTTACCCAAGTTGGATTGCTGTCCTCAAAGATTACCTTGGCTTCTGTAAATAACCTAAGGATGGTGCTGGGGTACCAAAGTCTAGCACCTGGATCATTCTTCTCGGCTGATTCTTGAATCCCCTCAGATATAATTTCGTGCACATTAATGCCTCCACCCTTTATTAAGCAATGTACCATAGTAGCTCGAGTAGTATTAACCTCAGAATTATTCGCGGCTGGGAGGATAGATCTCCTCACGAGCTCAAACCATTCTTTGGCTTCCGGGATGAGGTCTCCTCTCCTGATGAATCGGGGTCTCCTATCCGAATACCTTTCCCAGTCAGATCCTATAACACACATATCGTTCACAATTTCTTCAAGTTCATCATTGTCGGGGCCATTACTTATTCTCACATGATAACTAGGCTCATCAAAATGTGGCGATTTCAGCTGAAGAGTCCTTGTTATGGCATTGGGGCTGAAGTCCACCTCTGTTCCTCTCGCATAACTTTTAAAAATGGGGGCCTTAGTTTTGTCTTCTCTGATCACATTTGCATAGAACTCTTTGATGAGGTTTGCGTTTATCTTTGCTTCTGGGTTCGTGAGCCTTAGCCAACCCCTTTGTTCAATCTTCTCTCGAATATGTGGGCACTCATCCTCATTGAACTAGAATGTTAACTCAGGCAATATCTTTTTGAGCTTTATCTGTTCAAATTTGAGTTCATGGAATGCAGTTTTGAATCTCCCTTCATTGAAAAGGATGCTCTCCACCGGTTCCTTCCTCTTTTGCCTCTTGGAGCTCGATGATGCCATGAGTGACTTTTTGAGTTGTGAATGTGTTGAAGGGTGTGGATAGATGGTGGAATTCGGCCGGGTTAGGATAAGATATAGTTAAGGGAGTGAGTGAGAGTGTTTTTGATGGGGTAAGAGGTATTGGGTTCCGAAAGTTAGAAGTACAAAGAATGAGAATTTGGGATGTGGAAGGGGTATGAAATAGGAACCACTTTATATAGAGAGATGGTGAGTGAATGAAAGGTGTGGATTGATGGAGTGGTTGTGTGATGAACTGATGGGGTTCAGATAGGATGAGCACAAGGATCATCAACTTTATGAAGGGGGGTTGGTTCGATTTCCAAGCGTGCCACTCTTCCAATGTTGCATGGCAACATTTCCCAATGCATCCCCCTTGAAAACACGTGTATAGTACTCTCCTTTTGTGGTGGCTGAATCCTCCTTCTTCAATTGTCCAATCAATTCTTTCCAATCCTCCTCTCATTTCTCCTACAGGATAAAGGAACAAAATTAATAAGATTGAAAGTTGGCGGCAAATATTGGAAAAGTGGGATAATTACTTTTCAAAAAGAAGAAAAACAAAAAATTTTTTGTTTGTTTTTGTTTTTAACTAACTAAGTGCTATTCATGAATGCAAACCAACTGACTAATTAATTTCCCATATATGCAACATTGGTGACACCAAATTTAGTTTGTGGTCATGTGGTGTAAAAAGAATTGTTCAAGGTGCTAAGAGTGACATGCTATGAGTTGCATTCATGTTCTCTTAGTGTACCTTGAACACCAAACTTGTTCTCCAATATATGTTGCATAAAAGGATTTATTCAAGGATATGTCAAAGCTGATTTGGAATTCATGAACCTTGCATTATTAATTACTTTAAAAGCATATAAAACATGGGTTGCCTCCCATGAAGCGCTTCTTTAGCATCACTAGCTTGACGTTCTGCCCTTTGTCAGGGTGGTTGGTAATACTTCAGATCTTCCCCTCTTGCAGTAAACCTATATCCATTGGCTTCATCAAGGATCTCTACATGCTCTAGGGAGAGAACTTTGTTGATAGTGAAAATCTTAGGTAGCTGAGATGGGATGGTGGGAAGATGAGGTGGGATATCTAGGAAGTAAGCTGAGATCACTTTATCCCCTGGAGAGAAATCCTCTGTAGGGATCTTCTTGTTTCTCCACCTCCTTGGTGCTTTCTTCTTTGTTCCTTTTGATGTTGCCCTGCTCTTTGTGACCTCTTCTTTCAAGGAAATTTTGTTGCTGGTCTCATATGACTCTGGTAGTTTAGGTTCCTCCTGATCTTCCTTAGGCTGTGACAACTGCCGGTTATCCTGTTCATCAACCAAAGGGGTTCCTAGGTGTACGGCTTGTGCTTCAATGCTTGTTTCTTCCACCAGTGCTTTGTTGTGCTCTCCCCTTGGTTCCTTGCTTTTCTGATATGCTTCTTGTGAGGGTTTGAAGACATTGAATGCGAGTTGTTCATCATGTATCCTCAATATTAGCTGGTGCGCAGAAATCGTGACGGTTCCATTCCTTGGTAACGGCACTGAAAACTTTTTACGGACGTTCATAATCTTAATTCTTTGTTACAATTTCGCACAACTGACCAGCAAGTGCACTGGGTCGTCCAAGTAATAAACCTTACGTGAGTAAGGGTCGATCCCACGGAGATTGTCAGCTTGAAGCAAGCTATGGTCACCTTGTAAATCTCAGTCAGGCGGATTCAAATGTATTAAGAGATTATAGTGTACTAAAAGATCATTAAAATAGGATAGAGATACTTATGTAATTCATTGGTGAGAGTTTCAGATAAGCGTATAGAGATGCTTTCGTTCCTCTGAACCTCTGCTTTCCTGCTATCTTCATCCAACCATTCCTACTCCTTTCCATGGCAAGCTTTATGTAGGGCATCACCGTTGTCAATGGCTACATCCCATCCTCTCTGTGAAAATGGTCCAATGCACTGTCACTGCAAGGCTAATCATCTGTCGGTTCTCGATCATATTGGAATAGGATTTACTATCCTTTTGCGTCTGTCACTACACCCAGCACTCGCGAGTTTGAAGCTCGTCACAGCCATCCCTTCCCAGATCCTTCTCGGAATACCATAGACAAGGTTTAGACTTTCCAGATCTCAGGAATGGCCATCCATGGGTTCTAACTTATACCACGAAGATTCTAATATCTCGGACTCGGTCCTCTGTATTAGATATCTAAGAGATACTCATTCTAGCTTATTTGCATGTAGAATGGAAGTGTTTGTCAGGCACGCGTTCAAAGGTGAGAATGATGATGAGCGTCACATAATCATCACATTCATCATGTTCTTGGGTGCGAATGGATATCTTAGAACAGGAATAAGCTTGAATTGAATAGAAAAACAGTAGTACTTTGCATTAATCTGTGAGAAACAGCAGAGCTCCACACCTTAATCTATGGTGTGTAAAAACTCTACCGTTGAAAATACATAAGTGATGAAGGTTCAGGCATGGCCGAATGGCCAGCCCCCAAACGTGATCTAAGAACTAAACGTCCAGAGATGTAAATACAATAGTAAAAAGTCCTACTTATACTAAACTAATTACTAGGGTTTACAGAATTGAGTAATTAATGCAGAAATCCACTTATGGGTCCCACTTGGTGTGTGCTTTACACCTGTTTCTGGTGTTTAACTCCACTTTGCAACCTGTTTCTGGCGTTTAACTCTAGAATGCAGCATGGAACTAGCGTTCAACGCCAGTTTATGTCGTCTATTCTTAATCAAAGTATGGACTATTATATATTGCTGGAAAGCCCTGGATGTATACTTTCCAACGCAATTGAGAGCGCGCCATTTGGAGTTCTGTAGCTCCAGAAAATCCACTTTGAGTGCAGGGAGGTCAGAATCCAACAGCATCTGCAGTCCTTCTTCAACCTCTGAATCTGATTTTTGCTCAAGTCCCTCAATTTCAGCCAGAAAATACCTGAAATCACAGAAAAACACACAAACTCATAGTAAAGTCTAGAAATGTGAATTTTAATTAAAAACTAATAAAAATATACTAAAAACTAACTAACTCATACTGAAAACTATGTAAAAACAATGCCAAAAAGCGTATAAATTATCCGCTCATCACAACACCAAACTTAAATTGTTGCTTGTCCCCAAGCAACTGAAAATCAAATAGGATAAAAAGAAGAGAATATACCATAAATTTCAAAATATCAATGAAACTTAGCTCCAATCAGATGAGCGAGACTTGTAGCTTTTTGCCTCTTGAATAGTTTTGGCATCTAGCTTTATCCATTGAAGTTCAGAATGATTGGCATCTATAGGAACTCAGAGTTCAGATAGTGTTATTGATTCTCCTAGTTTAGTATGTTGATTCTTGAACACAGCTACTTTATGAGTCTTGGTCGTGGCCCTAAGCACTTTGTTTTCCAGTATTACCACCGGATACATAAATGCCACAGACACATAACTGGGTGAACCTTTTCAGATTGTGACTCAGCTTTGCTAAAGTCCCCAATTAGAGGTGTCCAGGGCTCTTAAGCACACTCTTTTTTTGCTTTGGACCTTGACTTTAACCGCTCAGTCTCAAGTTTTCACTTGACACCTTCACGCCACAAGCACATGGTTAGGGACAGCTTGGTTTAGCCGCTTAGGCCAGGATTTTATTCCTTTAGGCCCTCCTATCCACTGATGCTCAAAGCCTTGGATCCTTTTTATTTACCCTTGCCTTTTGGTTTTAAGGGCTATTGGCTTTTTGCTCTTGCCTTTTGGTTTAAAGAGCTTTTGGCTTTTTCTGCTTGCTTTTTCTTTTTCTTCCCTTTTTTTTCGCTATTTTTTTTCTTTTTTTTTTCTGCAAGCTTTTGTATTCACTGCTTTTTCTTTCTTCAAGAATCATTTTTATGATTTTTCATATTATCAAATAACATTTCTCCTTTTTCCTTATTCTTTCAAGAGCCAACATATTTAACATTCATAAACAACAACTTCAAAAGACATATGCACTGTTCAAGCATACATTCAGAAAAAAAAAAGTATTGCCACCACATCAAAATAATTAAACTAGTTTCAAGGATGAATTCGAAACCATGTACTTCTTGTTCTTTTGTTTTTAGAACAGTTTTCATTTAAAAGAGGTGATGGATTCATATTCATAACTTTAAGGCATAGACACTTAGACACTAATGATCATATAGTAAAGACACAAACATAATTAAACATGAGGCATGGAAACCGAAAACAGAAAATAAATAGACAAGGAGATTAAGGAATGAGTCCACCTTAGTGAGGGTGGCATCTTCCTCTTCTTGAAGAACCAATGGTGCTTTTGAGCTCCTCTATGTCTCTTTCTTGTCTTTCTTGCTCCTCCCTCATAGCTCTTTGATCTTCTCTAATTTCATGGAGGATGATGGAGTGGTCTTGGTGCTCCACCCTTAGTTGTCCCATGTTGGAACTTAATTCTCCTAGGGAAGTGTTGATTTGTTCCCAATAGTTTTGTGGAGGGAAGTGCGTCCCTTGAGGCATCTCAGGGATTTCATGGTGAGGACTTTCCTCATACTCTTGTTGAGGTCCATGATCTCTTGTTTGCTCCATCCTTTTCTTAGTGATGGGCTTGTCCTCTTCAATGAGAATGTCTCTGGCCTTAGGTGCCCTAGATGGTTATGGAAAAATAAAAAGCAATGCTTTTACTGCACCAAACTTAGAAGGTTTGCTCGTCTCCGAGCAAAAGAAGAAAGAAGTGAGTAGAAGAAGAAGAAAATGGAGGAGATGGAGGTGTGTGAATGGTTCGGTCAAGGGGGTTTAGGTGGTTATGATGTGTGAAAAGGAAGGAGTGATGGTTTGAATTTAAGTGGGTGGGTGTAGGTGGGTTGTATGATGGTTTTGGAGGAGTAATGGAGGTGATTGGTGGAGGTTAATTGAGAAAGAATGTTATAAAAAGGTGTGAAGATGAGAGAAAAAGTGGTAGAGATCTTGTGGGGTCCACAGATCAAGTGGTGTCAAGGACTTAACATCCCTGCTCCAATTAGGCGTGTAAAATGCCCTTGCTGTGCAATCCTGACGTTTAACGCCAGACTGCTGCCTGTTTCTGGCGTTAAACGCCACTTCCATACTATGTTCTAGCGTTTAACGCCAGGTAGATGCTTGTTTCTGGCGTTAAAGGCCAGCTTGGTGCCTGTTTCTGGCATTAAACGCCAAACAGATGCTTGTTTCTGGCGTTTAAACGCCAGACTGTTCTCCTCCAGGGTGTGCTATTTTTCATTCTATTTTTCATTCTGTTTTTGATTTTTCAATAGTTTTTGTGACTTCACATGATCATCAACCTAAAGAACACATAAAATAACAATGGAAAATAAATAAATATGATTAGATAATATTGGGTTGCCTCCCAACAAGCGCTTCTTTAATGTCAATAGCTTGACAGTGAGCTCTCATGGAGCCTCACAGATGTTCAGAGCATTGTTGGAACCTCCCAACACCAAACTTAGAGTTTGAATGTGGGGGTTCAACACCAAATTTTGAGTTTGGTTGTGGCCTCCCAACATCAAACTTAGAGTTTGACTGTGCGGGCTTTGGTTGACTCTACAGTGAGAGAAGCTTTTCATGCTTCCTCTCCATGGTTACAGAAGGAGATTCTTGAGTTTTAAACACAAGGCTGTCTTCATTCAGTTGAAGGATCAATTCTCCTCTGTCCACATCAATCACAGCTCTTGCTGTGGCTAGAAAGGGTCTTCCAAGGATGATGGATTCATCCTCATCCTTCCCAGTATCCAGGATTATGAAATCAGCAGGGATGTAAAGGCCTTCAACCTTTACTAGCACGTCCTCTACTTGTCCATAAGCCTGTTTTCTTGAGTTGTCTGCCATCTCTAATGAGATTCTGGCAGCTTGCACCTCAAAGATTCTCAGTTTCTCCATTATAGAGAGTGGCATGAGGTTTATCCCTGACCCAAGGTCACAAAGAGCCTTCGCAAAGGTCATGGTGCCTATGGTACAAGGTATTAAGAACTTTCCAGGATCCTATTTCTTCTGAGGCAATTTCAGTTGATCCAGATCACTCAGTTCATTGATGAGCAAGGGAGGTTCATCTTCCCAAGTCTCATTACCAAATAATTTGGCATTCAGCTTTATGATTGCACCAAGGTACTTGGCAACTTGCTCTTCAGTGACATCTTCATTCTCTTCAGAAGAAGAATACTCATCAGAGCTTATGAATGGCATAAGGAGGTTCAATAGAATCTCTATGGTCTCTAGATGAGCCTCAGATTCCTTTGGTTCCTCAGAGGAAAACTCCTTGTTGATCACTGGACGTCCCAGGAGGTCTTCCTCACTGGGATTCACGTCCTCTCCCTCCCTTGTAGGTTCGGCCATGATGGTTAAATCAATGGCCTTGCACTCTCTTTTTGGATTCTCTTCTGTATTGCTTGGGAGAGTACTACGAGGAGTTTCAGTGACTCTTTTACTCAGCTGGCCCACTTGTGCCTCTAAATTTCTAATGGAGGACCTTGTTTTATTCATGAAACTTAAAGTGGCCTTAGATAGATCAGAGACTATATTTGCTAAGCTAGATGGATTCTGCTCAGAATTCTCTGTCTGTTGCTGAGTGGATGATGGAAAAGGCTTGCTATTGCTAAACCTGTTTCTTCCACTATTATTAAAGCCTTGTTGAGGCTTTTGTTGATCCTTCCATGAGAAATTTGGATGATTTCTCCATGAGGGATTATAGATGTTTCCATAGGGTTCACCCATGTAATTCACCTCTGCTATTGCAGGGTTCTCAGGATCATAAGCTTCTTCTTCAGAATATGCCTCTTTAGTACTGTTGGATGATTCCTTCAATCCATTCAGACTCTGAGAGATCATATTGACTTGCTGAGTCAATATTTTGTTCTGAGCCAATATGGCATTCAGAGTATCAATTTCAAGAACTCCCTTCCTCATAGGCGTCCCATTATTCACAGGATTCCTTTCAGAAGTGTACATGAAGTGGTTATTTGCAACCATGTCAATGCGTTCTTGAGCTTCTGTAGGCGTTTTCTTTAGGTGAATGGATCCACCTGCAGAATGGTCTAGTGACATCTTTGATAGCTCAGACAAACCATTATAGAATATATCCAAGATGGTCCATTCTGAAAGCATGTCAGAAGGACACTTTTTGGTCAGTTCCTTGTATCTCTCCCAAGCTTCATAGAGGGATTCACCTTCTTTCTGTTTGAAGGTTTGAACATCCACTCTAAGCTTACTAAGCTTTTGAGGAGGAAAGAACTTGGCTAAGAAAGCCGTGGCCAGCTTATTCCAAGAGTTCAGGCTATCCTTAGGTTGAGAGTCCAACCATATTCTAGCTCTGTCTCTTACAGCAAATGGGAAAAGCATAAGCCTGTAGACCTCGGGATCAACCCCATTGGTCTTAACAGTATCACAGATCTGCAAGAATTCAGTTAAGAACTGAAAAGGATCTTCAGATGGAAGTCCATGAAACTTGCAGTTTTGTTGCATCAGAGAAACTAATTGAGGTTTAAGCTCAACGTTGTTTGCTCCAATGGCAGGAATTGAGATGCTTCTTCCATGTAAATTGGAATTAGGTGCAGTAAAGTCACCAAGCATCTTCCTTGCATTGTTATTATTTTTGGCCATGTCTCCTTATTTTTTGAAAATTTCTGTCAGAATTTCTCCAGAGAGTTGTGCTTTAGCTTCCCTTAGCTTCCTCTTCAGAGTTCTTTCAGGTTCGGGATCAGCTTCAACAAGAATGTTCTTATCCTTGTTCCTGCTCATATGAAAAAGAAGAGAACACAAAAGAAAATATGGAATCCTCTATGTCACAGTATAGAGATTCCTTTATGTGAGTAGAAGAAGAAAAGAATGGAAGGAGAGAAATTCGAACACCAAGAGGAAATAAGGGTTCGAATTTTGAGATGAAGAGAAGTGTTAGTAATTAAATAAATAATTAGAAGGAGATGAGAGGGAAGAATTCGAAAATTAAACAAATTAAAATAAAAATATTTTTGTTTTTAATTTAAAATTAAGGTTAGAATTCGAAAAAAAAAAGGAAAATGAAATTGAATTAAATTAAAATTTAAAACAATTAGTTAATTAAAAAGGAATTTTGAAAAAGAGGAAGGTGATTTTCGAAAATTAGAGAGAGAATTAGTTAGGTAGTTTTGAAAAAGATATGATTAAAATAGTAAACTTTTAAAATCAAACAAAAAGTCAAGTAGTTAATTGAAAAAGATTTGAAAATCAATTTTTGAAAAGATAAGAAGTTAGAAAAGATTTTGAAATTGATTTTGAAAAAGATGTGATTGAAACTTATTTTGAAAAAGATTTGAAAAAGAAATTTAAAAAGATTTGATTTTGAAAATTAAAGTTGATTACTTGACTAACAAGAAACTAAAAAGATATGATTTAAAAATTAAAGATTGAACCTTTCTTAAGAGGCAAGTAACAAACTTTTAAAATTTTTGAATCAATCACATTAATTGTTAGCATTAACTTTGAAAATATGAAATAGAAATAAGAAAAAGATTTTGAAAATCAAATTGAAATTTTCGAAATTATGAAAAAAAAAGTGAAAAAGATTTGATTTTTGAAAAAGATTTGAAAAAGATAGAATTTTTAAATTGAAAATTTTGCTTGACTAAAAAAAAAAGATATGATTTTGAAAATCTTTGACTAATTCAATGTAATTTTCGAAAATTAGGAGTAAAATAAGGAAAAGATATTTTTTTTTATTTTTGAATTTTAATATGGAAAGAGAAAAAAGGAAAATATATCTTTTTGATGTTTTTCTCTTTTTTTTTATTAAACAGCAAGAATGAAACAAAGCATGAAGAATTAAGATCAAAACCAAAAATGCATGCAAGAACACTATGAATGTCAAGATGAACACCAAGAACACTTTGAATGTCAAGATGAACACCAAGAACTTATTTTTGAAAGATTTTCAAGAAAAGAAAACATGCAAGACATCAAACTTAAAAATTTTTATTCTTTAGACATCAATGTTTCAAAAATGCATATGAAAAACAAGAAAAGACACAAAACAAGAAAATATGAAGATCAAACAAGAAGATTGGCCAAGAACAACTTGAAGATCATGAAGAATGCAATGCATGAAATTTTCGAAAATAATTTTTTTAGAAAATTAAAAAGATGCAATTGACCACAAACTTAAAACTTGACTCTAGGCTCAAACAAGAAACATCAAATATTTTTGGTTTTATTATTTTATTAAACTTTTTTTTATTTTTTTTCGAAATTTAATTAGGAAAAAACGAAAAAGAAGAAAAAATTTTATGTATTTTTCGAAAATAAGAAATAAAAAGCTTAAAATTAAAATAAAATTACCTAATCTGAGCAACAAGATGAACCGTCAGTTGTCCAAACTCGAACAATCCCCAGCAACGGCGCCAAAAACTTGGTGCATTGAAATCGTGACGGTTCCATTCCTTGGTAACGGCGCTGAAAACTTTATACGCACGTTCATAATCTTAATTCTTTATCACAACTTCGCACAACTGACCAGCAAGTGCACTGGGTCGTCCAAGTAATAAACCTTACATGAGTAAGGGTCGATCCCACGGAGATTGTCGGCTTGAAGCAAGCTATAGTCACCTTGTAAATCTCAGTCAGGCGGATTCAAATGTATTAAGAGATTATAGTGTACTAAAAGATCATTAAAATAGGATAGAGATACTTATGTAATTCATTGGTGAGAGTTTCAGATAAGCGTATAGAGATGCTTTCGTTCTTCTGAACCTCTGCTTTCCTGCTGTCTTCATCCAACCATTCCTACTCCTTTCCATGGCCAGCTTTATGTAGGGCATCACCGTTGTCAATGGCTACATCCCATCCTCTCTGTAAAAATGTTTCAATGCGCTGTCACTGCATGGCTAATCATCTGTCGGTTCTCGATCATATTGGAATAGGATTTACTATCCTTTTGCGTCTGTCACTACGCCCAGCACTCGCGAATTTGAAGCTCGTCACAGCCATCCCTTCCCAGATCCTACTCGGAATACCACAGACAAGGTTTAGACTTTCCGGATCTCAGGAATGGCCATCCATGGGTTCTAACTTATACCACCACTACAAGAAAAAAGGCCTATGGCCACGCTTTTTTCTTGCCACGCTTCAAAAGCGTGGCCAAAAGTGGTCAATGGCCACGCTTTTATGAGGGTGGCGGTAGATTAGAGATTTGGCCACTTTTTTTTTTGTCACGCTTTAAAAGCGTGGCGAAAAGGATCCACGCTTTTGTAAGGGTGGCAATTGATTAGAGAAACGGCAACATTTTTTTTCTGCCACACTTCAAAAGCGTGGCCATAGAGAGAAACAAGGACGTTTTAAAAGCGTGGCGACAGGGTTTCATTACGGCCACGCTTACAAAACGTGGCCATATCCTGGTACTCTTTTGGCACGCTTTAAAAGCGTGGCCAAAAGGTTTTTTTCTGCCACGCTTCAAAAGCGTGGCCATAGAGAGCTACAGGAACGTTTTTAAAAGCGTGGCGAGAGGGTTGAACCGGACAGAAAACCGACCGGTTTAAAAGAAACGGCGTCGTTTTTGCCAAACTTGCTTACTTTCACTCTTAGCTTGGTTCTAAAGCTCCTTCGTTTCTTTCTCCCTTTCTCCCTCCGTTTCTTTCATTCACAGAAACTCAGCCAAAAAACCCTAGCAATGTAAGCCTACACCACCGCCGCCGCAAGGAGTGGCATACTGATGCCGTCCGTCCGTCTATCTAGCTTCCCTCGTGCTCCAAGTCTCCAACCCCCGTTCGCTGTCACCGATCGCAGCTGCTTCCTCGAGCTCGGCGTCCGTCGTCTTTGTCTGCTCAGCCGCGCTTCCGCCGCCGTTGGTTGCCGTTAACGTTCGCGTCTTCGTTCAGCCGTCGTCTTCGTTCGCGTTCTTCGCCGTTCAAGTTTGCTCGGCGTTCACCGTTCGCGTTCACTCGCCGTTCACCGTTCGCGTTCACTCGCCGTTCACCATTCGCGTTCACTCGCCGTTCACCGTTCGGGTTCGCGTTCGTCTGGAAGCCACGTTGCCCTGCTTCAAACTCTGCGACCAACCCGTGCGCTCCACCTAGCTGTCGAACTGCTCTCTTTTGTCGCCGCCGTGAGTTCCCTAAACCCACCACCAACACACTCACACAACACCAATACACTGCTTGAAACTCTGCAACTTCTTATTTCTATTACAATAAGTAACTATTTGATTTGGCAGTGGTTTGGATTTTTTTCATAGACTGCATTAAAGTATACAATAGTTATGTTCTCTTCTCTATCACATTGATACTAAGCTTTGAATTCTCTTATTTCGTTTCAAGTTTTTCGCACTCAACATGTTTGATGAAATGCTTTAACCATATTTCGGGTTGGTTTTATCATTTCTAGCCTTTAGAAACTTAGTAAGTTGATTGGGCGTGAAATTAGAATAAATTGTTGTTGTGTATTTATTGTTGTCTTTGAGATTCTTGCTAGATATTGGTGATCATTGATTTATTATATACTTCATGTTTTCATTGTTTTCTTCTTCTGAAGGAAAAAAAATTCTGTTTTCATTGTTTTGTTGATTGTTTGTTTTGTTTCAAAAATTAATTTTTTGTGATCAATGCTCAAACTTTAAATGATGTTCTGTTGGTTTTGCAGTGTTTGTTTTGTTTCAGAAATCAATTTTTTGTTATCAATGCTCAAACTCTGAATGTTGTTCTTTACAAAGATTTGTTTATCTTGTTTCTTTAAATAGCAATGTAAGTTTAACTTGCAGAAAATGTATTAATAAGCTAGAATGTGAGTCAATTTTTGAGCATTTTTCTATTTTCTGTACTAAATTTTGGACTAGCAACTGTGATTATTTGAACTAATTAATTACCTTTATTCTTGTTCAGCATGGCACTCTCGGGGCACTTGTCCAAGATTCTGTTAAGAGCCACCCTCCGCCACTGCCGCTACCCCAGCGCCACCACTAGGCCGCCACCGTGTTGCTCCAGCCATTCACTCATCATCATCAATCTTTCCCTTCCCTTCCCCTGTTCCAATTCCCTGCTTCCCAGGTTCTCCTTTCATCTCATTTGATTTTATTTCTCTTACGTGAATTAATAATGAAGAAACTCAGGTTACACATTATAATGACACTCTTTAACATTTTGTTCTTGTTTTGATTTCAGGGTGAGATATATGTTGAAAGTTCACAGTGTGTTTGTTCAGGAAGGGAATGTGCTGAATAATTATATTAAAAGATGGATTTAGGCATTCTTTTCTTCCTCTTTCACACCCTGCAGGTTTTGACAGCTACTAAAATTAGATATTGGAGGTTTTGTTCAATTAGATGCTAGGTTTTGACAAGTCCCCATGAGATGTAATGGCAAAAGAGAATTGATAGGCACACAGTTTCTTCTTGTTATCATGCTATATAAAAAACATGTCTCAGTTGTGGTGGTTTGGTTTGGTTTTTGTTGTTTTCCATTGCAGGAATGCTATTGATTCCTCTTTATTCCGCAGATTGTTCAAACATGGCGGCGAAGGTGGAAACAAACAAGGACAACAAGGGAAGGCGTCAGAGGGAGAAGAACGAGCTAGTGAATCGCCTTGCGAAACTGAGTCGCAGCGCGGCGTGATGAAGAGTTCAGATAAACCTCCGAAGGGGTCGAATTCAGGAACCCTAGCTGCTGAATCACCTGTTGTGAACAATCGGAGTGATGGTACGGTTTGGTTTCATTAAATCGAGATTTTAAGTATTGTTTTGCTGTGATTGCTTTAAATTTTGTGGGAATCTCACTCTTCGTGTTCATCTGCTTGAAGTTGTAAATTGTACTTGTACATATGTGATACGTGAGAAGGGCTGGTTTTGGTTATGGTTAGAATTTTCTGAGCTGCCTGGTTTAGGGTTGTTCTTATCTTTCTTAATGTTGAGTGTATAGTCTGAGAACAGCACCGATAAATAAGAAAAATACTTTGCAGATTAGAAACTTGGATCTGGAATGATTGATAGGTCATTATGAGGCTTTCTGTTTTCATTTTTTCTTTGAAAAAATATAAGTGGATGCCTATAAACTTATTGTTAAGCATAATAAGGGATTTAAACTTGCCCTGCTAAATACTTGTTGATTGATCCCATACAAATGAGGAATGGAATTTCATAATGACGGTTTAAGAATGTAATACATGAAATTAGTTTTCTTAAATCCATGTCCCACTTCTCTTGGACCTCCAAGTATACTTCTTTTTCTCTAACTCTTCCTCAAGTTTCTTTCTTTCTTTCTTTCTTTCTTTCTTTCTGAACCTGGGTTTTATTCATAGGTGGAGGAACCCAAGTTCTTGTTCGAAGCCAAGACTGTTCAGAGAATGGAGCTTCTTGTGTTGTCTACACTCCAATGGAGGATGAACCCTGTCACCCCAATTTCCTTCTTTGAACACATTGTTAGAAGGATTGGTTTGAAGACCCTTTTGCATTGGGAGTTCTTATGGAGGTGCCAGCGTGTTCTTCTTTCTGTCATTCCCAGTAAGCATTTATTTATGCTACACCATTTTCTATTAATTATATACACATTCATATACTTATTATCATTGTATTCAGATTCAAGGTTCATGGGTTATCTCCCTTCTACATTGGATGCTGCTACCATGATCCATGTTATTAAAGAGATTGAACCGTTAAATGCAATGGAATACATAAATCAACTCATGGGGTTACTCAAGACTAGTGAGGTCTGTGTTCTTGGTTAAGTTCAATTGTTAATTTGTCAAATATAACTAAGGATTTGGTGAGTAATTGGGGAATCGGAAATGGTTGGTAACAAAAAAAATATTAGCCAAAACATGGTAGGTTTCTTTGGCATATATATCTGGAATTCTGATATTCAAATGAACTGTATCATGTTCTTAATTTTACACATTGCTGCTAAAACATTTGAAATTCAATGAGGTTTGAGTGGAACATGGATATGATATTGAGTAGAAAGATGAATTGTAGTTTTTAAGTTTAACTTTGTTTCTTTACTTTCTTACTATCATCTGCCAATGTTATCTCATGTTTGTGCAGAATAAGATCTAAGGGAAGGAAGTTTAAGAGGGCTAGAGGAAGGAGGAACAGCAAAGGACTTAGGATTTAAGTCGTATTGTTTTTGTATTTTTCTTTAGTTTTTAGTTTTGGAATTTGAACTCGAGATTTATGTTGTATTTGAGTATTAGTTTTTTAATGTATAAAACAATTATAGCAAAAATTATATATGTCACTAATTATTATTTGATTTGTCTTGTAATAAAAATTGTATACTATATTTATAAATTTGGTAATAAAAAAGAACTGAAAATTTTATATTTTGTATTGATGAAGGTAAAAATCAGAAAAGGGATTTTTTTTTTTAATTTTATAAGGCTATGGCCACGCTTTTAAAGCGTGGCTGTATCTCTGCCTATGGCCACGCTTTAAAAGCGTGGCGATATCTTGCTATCGTTACGCTTCAAAAGCGTGGCCATATCTCTCTCTATTGTCACACTTCAAAAGCGTGGCCATATCTCCTATATGGCCACGCTCTTAAAGCGTGGCCATATCTCCCACATACGGTCACGCTTTAACGGGTGGCCATTTGTAAAAAGCGTGGCAAAAGAAAAAGCGTGGCGATAGGTCACCAAAAGCGTGGCGATAGAGCAACCGCCACGCTTGTAGAGGCCACCCTTTCAAAAGCGTGGCGGTAGCTCAAAAAGCGTGGCAAAAAGCTATTGCCACGCTTTTTTCAGCTTTTTGCCACGCTTTAAAAGCGTGGCAATAGAGCTGTTTTCTTGTAGTGCACGAAGATTCTAATATCTCGGACTCGGTCCTCTGTATTAGATATCTAAGAGATACTCATTCTAGCTTGTTTGCATGTAAAACGGAAGTGTTTGTCAGGCATGTGTTCATAGGTGAGAATGATGATGAGCGTCACATAATCATCACATTCATCATGTTCTTGGGTGCGAATGGATATCTTAGAATAGGAATAAGCTTGAATTGAATAGAAAAACAGTAGTACTTTGCATTAATCTGTGACGAACAACAGAGCTCCACACCTTAATCTATGGTGTGTAGAAACTCTACCGTTGAAAATACATAAGTGATGAAGTTTCAGGCATGGCCGAATGGCCAGCCCCCAAACGTGATCTAAGAACTAAACGTCCAGAGATGTAAATACAATAGTAAAAAGTCCTATTTATACTAAACCAATTACTAGGGTTTACAGAATTGAGTAATTGATGCAGAAATCCACTTCTGGGGCCCACATGGTGTGTGCTTGGGCTGAGCATTGAGCTTTACACGTGTAGAGGTCTTTCTTGGAGTTGAACGCCAGTTTGTAACCTGTTTCTGGCGTTTAACTCCACTTTGCAACCTGTTTCTGGCGTTTAACTCCAGAATGCAGCATGGAACTGGCGTTCAACGCCATTTTACGTCATTTATCCTTAATCAAAGTATGGACTATTATATATTGCTGGAAATCCCTGGATGTCTACTTTCCAACGCAATTGAGAGCGTGCAATTTGGAGTTCTATAGCTCTAGAAAATTCACTTTGAGTGCAGGGAGGTCAGAATCCAACAGCATCTGCAGTCCTTCTTCAACCTCTGAATCTGATTTTTGCTCAAGTCCCTCAATTTCAACCAGAAAATACCTGAAATCACAGAAAAACACACAAACTCATAGTAAAGTCCAGAAATGTGAATTTTAATTAAAAACTAATAAAAATATACTAAAAACTAACTAACTCATACTGAAAACTATGTAAAAACAATGCCAAAAAGCGTATAAATTATCCGCTCATCATTAGCTCTCCTCGCTCCACATCTATAAGCGCTCTGGCTGTAGCTAGGAATGGTCTTTCCAATATGATTGGGTGAAGGTGACTCTCTTCCATTTCTACTATGACAAAGTCTGTGGGAAGGAAGTAGTTCCCAACCTTCACTAACACGTTTTCCACCACTCCTACTGCTTGTTTTTGAGTTTTGTCAGCCAACCTGATGACTACATCTGTGGGCATTAGCTCATTGATCTGCAGCTTCTTCATAAGGGATAAAGGCATTAAGTTGATGCTTGCTCCCAGATCACAGAATTCCTTATCAAACATTATTTCTCCTATGGCACAGGGGATGTGAAAACTCCCTGGGTCCTTCCTTTTTGTAGGCATCTCTGGTTGAATGAGAGCACTGCACTCCTTATTCATCACTATTGTTTGCCCTCCTTTGAGTGAGCTTTTCCTAGCCAGCAGCTCCTTCATATACTTAATGTATGAGGGCATTTGTTGGTGGGCCTTGATGAATGGTATGTTTACATGGAGAGATGCAAACATGTTAAGAAACCTTGAGTATATTCTCTTTTCTACACCACCCTTGAGTCTTTGGGGGAAAAGGTGCATAGAGTCTCAGCAGCTCCTTCTGTGAAATTTTGGTTTCTTGGTGATCCTCTTCCTGTTTCTCTGCTGATGTATCTTCAGGTTGTTCTAATGGTTTTTTCGGATCTTCCTCAGTCCCCTTATCACTTATAGTGACCATCTTGCAATCTTCCCATCTGAGCTTCTTTGCTTCACCTCTCGGGTTCTTCTCTGTGTCACTTGGGAAGCTATCAGTAGGTTTGGGAATCTTCTCAGAGAGGTATTCCACTTGAAATTCCAGCCTCTTGATGGTGTCTCCCTGGTTCTTGATATTGGCTCGCACCTCCTCCTTGAACACTTTGTTATCTTGGATTTCCTTACATATGCCCTCAAGTAGAGTCTCAATCCTTGATAGTCTTTCTTCCGATGATGGTGAGTTGAGATTGGAGGGATGAGAAGGACCATTTTGGCTTTGGTATGGATGTTGAGGTGTGTTGTTAGGTGGGTACTGATATGATCTCTGTGTGGAATATTGGTGAGCTGCATTGTTATTGGGGTCTGGTCTTGGCCTTGGTCTTGTTGATTTCCCCACCCAAAGTTTGGGTGGTTCCTCCAACCAGGATTATAGGTTTTTGGAGTATAGGTCATGGTTCTGCCTAGGTGGATTTTCAATGTAGTTGGCTTGTTCCTGATCACCCTTTGCTTCTTCATTCACTCCTTCTTGAGCTGCTATTAAGGTAGTGATTACTGCTACTTGATTCCTCTCCATCTTCTTGGTAAGGTTAGCCAGCTTCTTGGTGATCATCTTGTTTTGAACTAGCAGTGCATCCACGTTGTTCAGCTCCATCACTCCTCTAGTGTTGCCTCTTTCAGAAGCATAGAAGTAGTCATTCTCAGTTACAGTCTCAATGACATCTATGGCTTCTTCAATGGTCTTCTTCTTGTTCAGAGATCCCCCGGATGAGTGGTCTACTACCTTCTTTGATTCATAAGAAAGACCTTCATAGAAAATGTGTAACTGCACCCATTCATTGAATATATCTGGCGGGCACCTTCTTGTCAAGTCTTTAAATCTCTCCCATGCTTCGTAGAGAGTCTCACCATCCTGTTGTCTGAAAGTTTGAACTTCAGCTCTCAACCTGTTGATTCTTTGAGGAGGATAGAATCTCGCCAAGAACTTGTTCACCACATCCTCCCAGGTTGTTAAACTCTCCTTCGGGAAGGATTCCAACCATTTAGATGCCTTGTCCTTGAGTGAGAAGGGAAATAGAAGCAGTCTGTAGGTGTCAGGATGAACACCATTAGACTTCACAGTATCACATATCCTCAGGAAGGTGGTTAGATGTTGATTGGGATCTTCTTGAACTCTTCCTCCAAATGAACAGTTGTTCTGAACAAGGGTGATGAGCTGTGGCTTTAGTTCAAAGTTGTTGGCATGTATGGTTGGCTTTTGGATGCTACTTCCACAGTTTCCTGGATTTGGATTGATGTAAGATCCCAGAACTCTTCTCTCTTGCCCAGCATGATGCACTGGGCCTTCTCTGCCATGGTTGTGAGCCTCTTCTTCATGATGGTTTTCCATATTCTTATCCATGTCTGGTTCAAAATACTCCTCCTCTTCCTCAGCACTAACGACTCTCTTTCCTCTTGCTTCCCTCCTCAATCTAAGGATGGTCCTCTCAGGTTCAGAATCAAAGGAAGTTGAAGCCCTGCTTCTTCTACCTATCATACAACCCACAAGTCAAAAGCAAGAAAGATAGATGCAGACAGTATTCCCTGCAGAAATGCTGTTAGTGTGAGTGATGCAATATATCAAACAGTTAGTGGGTCAGTGAACTAAATAGTAAAAAAAAATGTGCAGATAACACCATAAACGGGTAAAGGGTAAATGGAAGGAAATAACTAAAACTGAAAGTAAATTACTCGAATGAAATTAAATCAAACAAAAGAGAAAAAAATGCTCAATCTAGTTATCCACCAATTTAATCATTATTGATGCAAAATCAATCCCCGACAACGGCACCATAAACTTGATGCACAGAAACTTGTCTCTCAACAATTTTCCTCGGCAAATATACCGAATTGTTATCAAGTAAAAACTCACAATAGAGTGAGGTCGAATCCCACAGGGATTGATTGCTCAATCAACTTTAATTAGAGGAATGTTCTAGTTGAGCTAAGCAGAATTTGATGTGAGAGTTGCAGGAAATTAAATGGCAGAAAGTAAATAGCAGAAAATGTAAATGCTGGGAATAAAGAGCTGAATATAAATGACGGAAAGTAAATTGCAGAATCTTAAATGGGGAATGGGGAATTTAGCATGAAAGTAAATTGCAGAAATTAAAGAGAATGGGTAAGATCAGAAATGGGGAATTCATTGGGCTTAGGAGATGTTGCATTCTCCGGATCAAGTTTATTTTCATCTCTTCCTCAATCAATGCATTCATTGATCTCCTTGGCAATCTTAGGTGATTGAATTCCAATTCCTTGGTAATTCAATCTCTCAAATCTTGATCAATAACCAATTCCTTGGTCCAATTACTCATGAGAAGAGATGAAGTATGGTCACTGATTATACCACATGTATTTCCAACTCAAAGTATTGGTAGGATTATATGTCACTATATCCATCCAAACCCCAATTTGGTCCAAAATTGAGAAAGCATTTCTAGCATGATCTCTTCATTCCTCTACCAAGGTTCTGAAGAGATCCAAGTATGAATAGCTTTTTTCCATGACAACTACCCAATTGGATGAAGATTGAAAGCTTTCTAATAAAATCAAGAGAAAAGAAAGAAGAAGAATAATGAAAACTATTATTGATCCATCAAATTACGACAGAGCTCCCTAACCCAATGAAAGGGGTTTAGTTGTTCATGGCTCTAGGAATGGAAAACAAAGATGGAGAATGCATTCTGAAAGTAAAACTAGAAGTTGCAGAGAAAGTAAAATTATACAGAGAGTAGTTCTCCCAATCCAAAAGCTCCCCTCTAGCTCAAAACTACTCCTTTTTATACTACTCTTCTGATCTTCTAGTTGGCTCTTCAAGTCTTGGATATGGGCCTTTGGATCTTGAGTTGAAGCAGTTATCATCTTTAGTGGGCTCAGCTTCACTTGCAGAGAAAGTGTGCAGTAGGCATGGACTTTAGCTTAGGGCGTTAGTGGTGTTAACGTTAAGTGAAAATATGGGGTCGAGAACGTTAGTGATAATCACCTTTTTCACTAACGTTCCTAATCCAAAATGGTCCACGTTAACTTCAACGTTAGTGGCACTAACGTGACCACTAACGTTGCCTCTTGGCCCTTCGCAAACGTTATTGAGGTTTACCTTTCCCAATAACGTTTAGAGTACCCCTTTCTCCCTACGTTAGAGTTCACATTAGTATAGTTAACGTGACCTTTAACGTAGGCTTGCCAAATCTTCGAGAGCATTAGTGACACCTACCTTTTCACTAACGCTCTAAAACGCCCCTTTCCCACGTTAGTGCCTCACGTTAATTACATTAACGTGACCACTAACGTGGTGTTGATTGCCATCTCCAACGTTAGTGACAAAGGTAAGTGTCACTAACGTTGGCTCATCATCCCTTTCCTCCACGTTAGCTTCCACGTTAATGTAATTAACGTGGTAACTAACGTGGCTCATAGTGGCTTAGTCCAACGTTAGTGACAAAGGTGAGTGTCACTAACGTTGGCGATTCCATGCTCCTTCCACGTTAGAGTTCATGTTAACTAAGTTAACGTGGCTCTTAACGTAGCCAATATGGGCTTAGTCCAACGTTGGTGACAAAGGTGAGTGTCACTAACGTTGGCATTATCTTCCTCTTCCACGTTAGAGTTCACGTTAATTGAGTTAACGTGACTCTTAACATGGCCAATTGCCCTTTTGGAGCATTAGTGGCACTCACTTTTACCACTAACGCTTGGAGCTTCCTTTTCCTCCACGTTAACTACCACATTAATGTAGTTAACGTGGTAATTAACTTGGGCTATGATGGCTTCGAAGACGTCATTAGCGATCACTTTTCTCATTAACGTTGCAAGCTAGCTCCCATTCCACGTTAGTGGTCACGTTAGTTAGACTAACGTGGCTTTTCCTTGCTTCCTATGTCTTGAAATCAAGCAAATAAAGTGCATCAAAGTTCTAATCCAAGTTATGAGTTATGCATCATACAATTTGTCATTAAATTCATGCATAATTCTCCTGAAATCATATAAAATTCACAATGTTTGCTTGAATCAAGATGTAAGTGAAATTCTACCCAAAACTTGCTTATTTCCTAAGAAAATGCATGAAACTACCCTAAAACAGTAAAGAAAAGGTCAGTGAAACTGGCCAAAATGCCCTGGCATCAGTGTGCGCGCCGATGGAGCAGCGTGGGTCCACTTTGGGCAACTCGTTGGGGCGATTTCTAGCTCATTTTGGGCCCAATCCAACTCATTTCTGATGCTATTGAACCCAAGGATTGAAGGGGGAATGAACCAAGTAGTCATGGTTTAGTTTTCATCATGTTTTAAGGTAGAATTCTCTCTCCTCTCTCTAGATTTAGGATAGAAATTAGGGTAAAGCTAGGTTAATCTCTCTCAAATTTCTCTTTCAATTCTTGTTTTGATTTCAATTCTCTTTATATTTTAGTGTTCTATTGTCTTAATCTTCTTTGTTTCTCTTGTTAGTTTCTTAGTTTACTCTCTTTTTTGTTGATGAACAATTGTTGGATCTTGATTTCTTCTAATGCAAATTTATGTTTCCATGTCTCTTTTATGTTGATCTTGATTGTTATTGTTGATTTCTTGCTTGTGTTAGTTATGGGTTTCTTTAATTCTTGCATTTTGTGATGTTTACTTTTATTGCACACTAGGTGTTTGATAAAATGTTTCCTTTAGTTTTTGAGAGTTTCCTTTACTCTTGGCCTAGGCTAAGGGAATTGAGTGACCTTGAGTCATTGGGTCTCAATGATTTGGTGATTTGAGAACCCTTGGTGATCAATTTGATACTCATTGACACCAGGCCACTACTAATCTAATTAGTAGATAGGTTGGGACTTATGGGTTGATGTGATCAAGCCTATTTGACGTACCTCAAGCTTAGGAGTAGTGATGAGCGGATAATTTATATGCTTTTTGGCATTGTTTTTAGGTAGTTTTTAGTATATTTTAGTTAATTTTTATTAGTTTTTAAATAAAAATCACATTTCTGGACTTTACTATGAGTTTGTGTGTTTTTCTGTGATTTTAGATATTTTCTGGTTGAAATTGAGGGACCTGAGCAAAAATCTGATTCAGAGTCTGAAAAAGGACTGCAGATGCTGTTGGATTCTGACTTCCCTGCACTCGAAATGGATTTTATGGAGCTACAGAAACCCAATTGGTGCCCTCTCAATTGCGTTGGAAAGTAGATATCCTGGGCTTTCCAACAATATATAATAGTTTATACTTTGCACGAGTTTTGATAATGCAAAATGGCGTTTGAACGCCAACTTTCTACCCTATTCTAGCGTTAAATGCTAGAACTGGCATAAAAGTTGGAGTTAAACGCCCAAACTGGCACCAAAGCTGGTGTTTAACTCCAACAAAAGTCTCTACATGTGAAAGCTTCAATGCTCAGCCCAAGAACACACCAAGTGGGCCCCAGAAGTGGATTTCTGCACTATCTGCACTTAGTTACTTATTTTCTGTAACCCTAGTTACTAGTTTAGTATAAAAATTACTTTTAGTGATTTATTTTATATCATATTTAGATCATTTTGAGACTATCTTTGTATCACTTTTGATCTCTTGATCACGTTTAGGGGGCTGGCCATTCGGCCATGCCTGGACCTTCATCACTTTTGTATTTTCAACGGTGGAGTTTCTACACCCCATAGATTAAGGTCTCTACTATTTCTCATGAACTGATGCAAAGTACTATTGTTTTTCTATTAAATTCACGCCTATTCTTGTTCTAAGATATTCACTCGCACTTCAACCTGATGAATGTGATGATCCGTGACACTCATCATCATTCTCACCTATGAACGCGTGCCTAACAACCACTTCCGTTCTATCTGCGCTAGCTTGAGTGTGTATCTCTTAGCCTCCTGGTTCACGATCAGAGTCTTCGTGGTATAGGCTAGAATTATTGGTGGCCATTCCTAAGATCCGGAAAGTCTAAACCATGTCTGTGGTATTCCGAGTAAGATCTGGGAAGGGATGACTGTGACGAGCTTCAAACTCGCGAGTGTTGGGCGTAGTGACAGACACAAAAGGATCAATGGATCTTATTCCAACATGAGTGAGAACCGACAGATGATTAGCCGTGCGGTGACAGTGCATTTGGACCATTTTCATTGAGAGGACAGACGGTAGCCATTGACAACAGTGATCCCCCAACATACAGCTTGCCATGGAAAGGAGTATGAATGATTGGATGAAGGCAATAGAAAAGCAGAATTTCAGAAGGAACAAAGCATTTCCATACGCTTATCTGAAATTTCTACCAATGAATTGCATAAGTATCTCTATCCTATTTTATGTTTTATTTATCTTTTAATTATGAAATCTCCATAACCATTTGAATCCGCCTGATTGAGATTTACAAGGATGACCATAGCTTGCTTCAAGCCGACAATCTCCGTGGGATCGACCCTTACTCACGTAAGGTTTATTACTTGGATGACCCAGTGCACTTGCTGGTTAGTTGTGCGGAGTTGTGAAAAGAGTTGAGATTACGATCGTGCGTACCAAGTTTTTGGTGCCATTTCAGAGATCACAATTTTGTGCACCAAGTTTTTGGCGCTATTGCCGGGGATTGTTCGAGTTTGGACAACTGATGGTTCATCTTGTTGTTCAGATTAGGTAATTTTATTTTTTTTTTTAGCTTTTTATATGTCTTCAGAATTTTTAAGAATGAATTCTAGAGTTTCATGATTATTTGTTGAAGTCTGGCTGGTTGTGAAATCATGTCTAAACTTTTGGACTGAGGTTTCAACTTATCATCACAATAGCTTATTGATTTCTATCAATCTTGCTGTTGAATGTAATGATCTGCTAAAGCTTGGCTAGCTATTGGCCATGTCTAGTGTTTTGGACCGGAGCTTTCACTGAAAGTTTGGCTGGCTAGTAAGCCATGTCTAATTCCTGGACCGGAGTTTTGGACTAACATTGCATGATTCTTGGAATTCTCATTAAAAATTTTGAATTCCTTATTTTCTCTTTTTCCAATTAATTTTCGAAAAAAAAATACAAAAAAAAATTATAAAACCATAAAACCAAAAATATTGTGTTTCTTGTTTGAGTCTAGTGTCAAATTTTAAGTTTGGTGTCAATTGCATGTTTTTCCTTTTCTTGCATTTTTCGAAATTTTATGCATGATATTCTTTGTTGATCTTCAAGTTGTTCTTGATGATTTTCTTTGTTCTGATCTTTAAACTCTCCTGTTTGGTGTCTTTTGTTATTTTTCATATGCATTTTCAAATTGTTATTGTCCCTAGTATACAAACTTCTAAGTTTGGTGTCTTGCATGCATTATTTGTTTCGATATTGATTTTCCATGTTTAGTTCATTCTGTTGTTTTTCTCTCTCATCATTAAAAATTCAAAATTTTTCAAAATTATGTCTTTTCAAGTCAATAATACAAAAAATTGAAGATTCAGAACATACAATAGAGGAATTACAGAGAAAAAGCTGGATGTTCAAAATGCCTAGTGAGGAAGGAAAACTGGCATTTAAACGCCAGCCTGGCTGGGCGTTAAATGCCCAAAAGGGTAGTATTTTGGGCGTTAAACACCAGAATGGATACCATTCTGGGCGTTTAACGCCAGGATGGCACAGGAGGGGAGATTTTGTTTTCAATTCAAATCTTTTTCAAATCTTCAAAATTTTTCAAAATCAAATCTTTTCCAAATCATATTTTTTTATCATATCTTTTTCAAACTCAAATCCTTTCCATCTTTCTCTCACTATTTTTGAAAATCCTTGCTACCAATTAATAGTTTGATTCAAAAATTTCAAGTTTGTTACTTCTTTGTTAAGAAATGTTCAATATTTGAATTTTAGAATCATAACTTTTAAATTTCTTGTTATCCAAGTCATTAATTTTAAAAATCAAATCTTTTTAAATTATTTTTCAATCATATCTTCTCAATCATATCTTCTCAATTACATCTTTTTCAAAACCACTTAACTACTTTCTCACTTTTAATTTTCGAAAACCATCATCCACTTTTTCAAAATTCTTTTTAATTATTTTAAAATTTTTAGTTTTATTTAAAAATTTGTTTTCGAAAATTCTTCTCCCTCCTCACCTTTTTCTATTTAAAGACTGACAATCCTCTTCTATTAGCAATTCGAACACTCCCTCTCTATAAGTTCAAATTCTCCTCTCTACCTCATTCTTCTATTCTTCTTTTCCTCTGACACATTAAGGAATCTCTATACTGTGACATAGAGGATTCCATACTTTCTTTGTCTTCTTTTCTATCATATGAGCAGGAACAAAGATAAAGGAACTCTTGTAGAAGTTGATCCTGAACCTGAAAGGACCTTGAAGAGAAAGCTAAGAGAAGCTAAAGCACAACTCTCTGGAGAGGACCTAACAGAAATTTTTGAAAGGGAAGCAGACAAAACAAACATGGCCGAACCCAACAATAATGGTGGAGATGCAAGGAAGATGCTTGGTGACTTTATTGCACCCTCTTCTGACTTCTGTGGAAGGAGCATCTCAATTCCTGCAATTGGAGCAAACAACTTTGAGCTTAAGCCTCAATTAGTTTCTCTAATGCAGCAGAATTGCAAGTATCATGGTTCCATTGGAAGATCCTCATCAGTTTTTAGCTGAGTTCCTGTAAATCTGTGACACTGTTAAGACTCATGGGGTTGACCCTGAGATCTACAAACTTATGCTTTTCCCTTTTGCTGTAAGAGACAGAGCTAGGACATGGTTGGACTCACAACCTAAGGACAGCCTGAACTCTTGGGAAAAGCTGGTCAATGCCTTCTTGGCAAAGTTCTTTCCACCTCAAAAATTGATTAAGCTTAGAGTGGAAGTCCAAACCTTCAGACAGAAGGAAGGAGAATCCCTCTATGAAGCTTGGAAAAGATACAAGCAATTGATCAGAAGGTGTCCTTCTGGTATGCTTTCAGAATGGAGCATCATATGCATATTCTATGATGGTCTGTCTGAACTGTCCAAGATGTCATTGGACAACTCTGCAAGTGGATTTCTTTATCTGAAGAAGACGCATGAAGAAGCTCAAGAACTCATTGAAATGGTTACAAATAACCAATTCATGTACACTTCTGAAAGAAATCCTGTGAACAATGGGATAACTCAGAAGAAGGGAGTTCTTGAGATAGATACTCTGAACGCCATATTGGCTCAGAACAAAATATTGACTTAGCAAGTCAATATGATTTCTTAGAGTCTGAATAGATTGCAAGCTGCATCCAACAGTACTAAAGAAGCATCTTCTGAAGAAGAAGCTTATGATCCTGAGAACCCTACAAAGGCAGAGGTGAATTACATGGGAGAACTCTATGGAACACATATAATCCTTCATGGAGGAATCATCCTAATCTTTCATGGAAGGATCAACAGAAGCCTAATCAAGGCTTCAATAATAACAATGGTGGAAGAAACAGGTTTGGCAATAGCAAACCTTTTCCATCATCTTCTCAACAACAGACAGAGAATTTTGTACAGAGCCATTCTGGCCTAGCAACCATAGTCTCTGATCTATCCAAGACCACACTAAGTTTCATGAATGAAACAAGGTCCTCCATTAGAAATTTGGAGGCACAGGTGGGTCAGCTGAGTAAGAAGATTACTAAAACTCCTCCCAGTACTCTCCCAAGCAATATAGAAGAAAATTCCAAGAGAGATTGCAAGGCCATCACCATGACCAACATGGCCGAACCTGGAGAGAGTGAGGAGGACGTGAGTCCTGGTGAGAAAAGCCTCATGGGACGTCCTCTGGACAGAAAGGAATTTCCCTTTGAGGAACCAAAGGAATCTGAGGCTCATACAGAGACCATAGAGATTCCATTGAACTTCCTTCTGCCATTCATGAGCTCTGATGAATACTCTTCCTCTGAAGAGGATGAAGACATCACTGAAGAGCAAGTTGCTAAATATCTAGGAGCAATCATGAAGCTGAATGCCAAGTTATTTGGTACTGAGACTTGGGAGGATGAACCCCCCTTGTACCATAGGCACCATGACCTTTGAGAAGAAACCGGATCCCGGAAAATTCTTCATACCTTGTACCATAGGCACCATGACCTTTGAGAAGGCTCTATGTGACCTGGGGTCAGGGATAAACCTCATGCCACTCTCTGTAATAGAGAAACTCGGAATCTTTGAGGTACAAGCTGCAAGAATCTCACTAGAGATGGCAGACAAATCAATGAAACAGGCTTATGGACTAGTAGAGGACGTGCTAGTGAAGGTTAAAGGCCTTTACATCCCTGCTGATTTCATAATCCTAGATACTGGGAAGGATGAGGATGAATCCATCATCCTTGGCAGACCCTTCCTAGCCACAGCAAAAGCTGTGATTGATATTGACAGAGGAGAGTTGGTCCTTAAGTTGAATGAGGACTACCTTGTATTCAACACTCAAGGTTCTCCTTCTGTAACCATGGAGAGGAAGCATGAAGAGCTTCTCTCAATACAGAGTCAAACAAAACCCCCACATTCAAACTCTAAGTTTGGTGTTGGGAGGCCACAACCAAACTCTAAGTTTGGTGTTGAGAGGCCACAACCAAACTCTAAGTTTGGTGTTGAGAGGCCACAGCCAAACTCTAAGTTTGGTGTTGAGAGGCCCAACCCTGCTCTGATTATCTGTGAGGCTCCATGAGAGCTCATTGTCAAGCTATTGACACTAAAGAAGCGCTTATTGGGAGGCAACCCACTGTTATTTAATTATATCTATTTATTTTCCATTGTTATTTTATGTTTTCTTTAGGTTGATGATCATGTGAAGTCACAAAAACAACTGAAAAATCAAAAATAGAATGAAAACCAGTATTAAAAATAGCTCACCCTGGAGGAAGAGCTTACTGGCATTTAAACGCCAGTAAAAGTAGCAGAATGGGCATTAAACACCCAGTCTGGCACCATTCTAGGTGTTTAACGCCAGAAACAGGCACCAGACTGGCGTTTAACGCCAGAACAGGGCACCAAGTTGGCGTTAAATGCCAAAAAACGGAGAAAAGCTGGCGTTAAATGCCAGAAACAAGCAGCAATCTGGTGTTTAACACCAGAATTGCACTCTAAGGGCGTTTTGCACGCCTAAATGGAGCAGGGATGATAAGTCCTTGACCCCTCAGGATCTATGGACCCCACAGGATCCCCACTTACCCCACCTCTTCTTCTCTCTTCTTCACACCTTTCCACAACACTCTTCCCCAAATACCCTTCACCAATCATCTCATTCACTTTTCCCCAAAACACCACCCACCTTTAAATTCAAAACTCTTTTCCCTCCCAAACCCAACCCCAAATCCATAAACCTAACCCTACCCCACTCCTATATATACCCCTCATCACTCCTTCAATTTCACACATCACACATACTTTATACACCCTTGGCCGAATTCACTCTCTCCCTCCATCTCCTCCATTTTCTTCTTCTTCTCCTTCATTCTCTCTTATTTTCTCGAGGACGAGCAAACACTCTAAGTTTGGTGTGGTAAAAGCATTGCTTTTTGTTTTTCCATAACCATTTATGGCACCTAAGGCCGGAGAAACCTCTAAAAAGAGGAAAGGGAAGGCAAAAGCTTCCACCTTCGAGTCATGGGAGATGGAGAGATTCATCTCAAAGGTCTATCAAGACCACTTCTATGAAGTTGTGGCCAAGAAGAAGGTGATCCCTGAGGTCCCTTTCAAGCTCAAAAGGATATCCGAAGATCGGACATGAGATTAGAAGAAGAGGATGGGAAGTTCTCTCAAATCCTATTCAACAAGTCAGAATCTTAATGGTTTAAGAGTTCTATGCAAACGTATGGATCACTAGGAACCATGATCAAAGTATGAACCCAAATCCAAAGAATTGGCTTACAATGGTTCGGGGGAAATACTTAGATTTCAGTCCGGAAAATGTAAGGCTAGCATTCAACTTGCCAATGATGCAAGAAAATGCACGCCCCTACACTAGAAGGGTCAACTTTGATCAAAGGTTGGACCAAGTCTTCATGGACATATGTGTGGAAGGAGCTCAATGGAAAAGTGACTCAAGAGGAAAACCGGTTCAATTGAGAAGACCAGACCTTAAGCCTGTAGCTAGAGGATGGTTGGAGTTCATCCAACGCTCTATCATTCCTACTAGCAACCGATCCGAAGTAACTGTGGATCGGGCCATCATGATCCATAGTATCATGATTGGGGAGGAAGTGGAAGTTCATGAGATTATACCTCAAGAACTCTACAAGGTGGCTGACAAGTCCTCCACTTTGGCAAGGATAGCCTTTCCTCACCTCATTTGTCACCTCTGCAATTCGGCTGGGATTGTCATAGCGGGAGACATCCTCATTGAAGAAGACAAGCCCATCACTAAAAAGAGGATGGAGCAAACAAGAGAGCCCACTCATGGACCTCAACAAGAGCATAAGGAAATTCCTCAGCATGAAATCCCTGAGATGCCTCAAGGGATGCACTTTCCTCCAAAAAAATTTTGGGAGCAAATTAACACCTCCCTAGGAGAATTAAGTTCCAACATGGGACAACTAAGGGTGGAGCACCAAGAGCACTCCATCATTCTCCATGAGATTAGAGAAGATCAAAGAGCTATGAGGAAGAAGCAATAAAGGCAAGGAAGAGACATAGAGGAGCTCAAGAGCACCATTGGTTCTTCAAGAGGAAAAAGACGCCACCCTCACTAAGGTGGACTCATTCCTTAATCTCCTTGTCTATTTATTCTTTTTTCTGTTTTTCGTTGTTTATGCTTTATGTTTTATTTATATTTGTGTCTTTATTACATGATCAATAGTATCTTAGTGTCTATGCCTTAAAGCTATGAATGTCCTATGAATCCATCACCTTTCTTAAATGAAAAATGTTTTAATTACAAAAGAATAAGAAGTACATGGTTTCAAATTCTATCTTGAAATTAGTTTAATTATTTTGATGTGGTGACAATACCTTTTTTTTTTCTGAATGAATGCTTGAACAGTGCATATTTTTGAATTTGTTGTTTATGACTGTTAAAATTGTTGGCTCTTGAAAGAATGATGGAAAAGGAGAAATGTTATTGATAATCTGAAAAATCATGAAATTGATTCTTAAAGCAAGAAAAAGTAGTGAAAAGCTTGCAGAAAAAAATATATAAATATGCAAAAAAAAAGAAAAAGAAAAAAAGAAAAAGCAAGCAGAAAAAAGCCAATAGCCCTTTAAACCAAAAGGCAATGGTAAAATAAAAAATATCCAAGGCTTTGAGCATCAGTGGATAGGAGGGCCCACAGGAATAAAATCCTGGCCTAAGCGGCTAAACCAAGCTGTCCCTAACCATGTGCTTGTGGCGTGAAGGTGTCAAGTGAAAAGCTTGAGACTAAGCGGTTAAAGTCGTGATTCAAAGCAAAAAGAGTGTGATTAAGAACCCTGGACACCTCTAATTGGGGACTCTAGCAAAGCTGATTCACAATCTGAAAAGGTTCACCCAGTTATGTGTCTGTGGCATTTATGTATCCGGTGGTAATACTGAAAAACAAAGTGCTTAGGGCCATGGCCAAGACTCATAAAGTAGCTGTGTTCAAGAATCAGCATACTGAACTAGGAGATTCAATAACACTATCTAAATTTTGAGTTCCTATAGATGCCAATCATTCTGAACTTCAAAGGATAAAGTGAGATGCCAAAACTGTTCAGAGGCAAAAAGCTACTAGTCCCACTCATCTAATTGGAGCTAAGTTTCATTGATATTTTGGAATTTATAGTATATTCTCTTCTTTTTATCCTATTTGATTTGTAGTTTCTTGGGGACAAGTGGTGCACGAATTGTAAATCACACTTTTCACAACTCGTACCACTAACCAGCAAGTGCACTGGGTCGTCCAAGTAATATCTTACGTGAGTAAGGGTCGATCCCACGGAGATTGTTGGCTTGAAGCAAGCTATGGTTATTTTGTAACTCTTAGTCAGGATATCAATTGTAATTATCAGTTGACTTGCAAATGAACAAGAGAGCATGGATTAAATAATACTTATTATGTAGTAATGGAGAATATGTTGGAGTTTTGGAGATGCTTTGCCTTCTGAATCTCTGATTTCCCCTGTCTTCTTCTTCACGCATGCAAGGTTCCTCCTATGGCAAGCTGTGTGTTGGTGGATCACCGTTGTCAATCGCTTCCATCTGTCCTCACAGTGAAAATGGTCCAGGTGTGCTGTCACCGCACGACTATTCATCTGTCGGTTCTCACTCATGCTGGAATAGGATCCATTGATCCTTTTGCGTCTGTCACTACGCCCAACCCTTGTGAGTTTGAAGCTCGTTACAGTCATTCAATCCCTGAATCCTACTCGAAATACCACAGACAAGGTTTAGACTTTCCGAATTCTCAAGAATGCTGCCAATGGATTCTAGCTTATACCACGAAGATTCTGATTAAGGAATCCAAGAGATACTCATTCAATCGAAGGTATAACGGAAGTGGTTGTCAGGCACGCATTCATAGGTTGAGAATGGTGATGAGTGTTACGGATCATCACATCCATCATATTGAAGTGCGAATGAACATCTTAGATAGAAACAAGCGTGTTTGAATAGAAAACAGAAATAATTGCATTAATTCATCGAGACACAGCAGAGCTCCTCACCCCCAACAATGGAGTTTAGAGACTCATGCCGTCAAAGTGTACAAAGTTTAGATCTAAAATGTCATGAGGTACAAAATAAATCTCTAAAAGTTGTTTAAATACTAAACTAGTAACCTAGGTTTACAGAAAATAAGTAAACTATGATAGATAGTGCAGAAATCCACTTCTGGGGCCCACTTGGTGTGTGCTGGGGCTGAGACTTGAGCTTTACACGTGCCTAGGCTGTTTCTAGAGTTAAACGCCAGGTAGTAACCTATTTCTGGCGTTTAACTCCAACTTGTAACCTGTTTCTGGCGTTTAACGCTAGAATGCAACATGGAACTGGCGTTGAACGCCAGTTTACATCATCTATCCTTGAGCAAAGTATAGACTATTCTATATTTCTGGAAAGCCCTAGATGTCTACTTTCCAACGCAATTGAGAGCACGCCAATTGGACTCCTGTAGCTCCAAAAAATCCATTCCGAGTGCAGGGAGGTCAGAATCCAACAGCATCAGCAGTGCTTTTTCAGCCTGAATCAGATTTTTGCTCAGCTCCCTCAATTTCAGCCAGAAAATACCTGAAATTATAGAAAAACACACGAACTCATAGTAAAGTCCAGAAATATGAATTTTGCCTAGAAACTAATAAAAATATACTAAAAACTAACTAAAACATACTAAAAACTACATGAAATTAACCCCAAAAAGCGTATAAAATATCCGCTCATCACAACACCAAACTTAAACTGTTGCTTATTCCCAAGCAACTAGACAAATAAAATAGAATACAAAGAAATCAAGAAGCAATAATATCTCAGAGTTTTAAGTGAAGCTCAGATTCTAATTAGATGAGCGGGACTAGTAGCTTTTTGCTTCCGAACAATTTTAGCATCTCACTTTATCCTTTGAAATTCAGATTGATTGGCATCCATAGGAACTCAGAATTCAGATAGTATTATTGATTCTCCTAGTTTAGTATGTTGATTCTTGAACACAGCTACTTTATAAGTCTTGGCCGTGGCCATAAGCACTTTGTTTTCCAGTATTACCACCGGATACATAAATGCCACAGACACATAATTGGGTGAACCTTTTCAGATTGTGACTCAGCTTTGCTAAAGTCCCCAATTAGAGGTATCCAGAGTTCTTAAGCACACTCTATTTTTGCTTTGGATCTTGACTTTAACCACTCAGTCTCAAGTTTTCACTTGACACCTTCATGCCACAAGCACATGGTTAGGGACAGCTTGCTTTAGCCGTTCAGGCCAGGATTTTATTCCTTTAGGCCCTCCTATCCACTGATGCTCAAAGCCTTGGATCCTTTTTATTACTCTTGCCTTTTGGTTTTAAGGGCTATTGGCTTTTTCTGCTTGCTTTTTCTCTCTCTCTCTTCTATCTTTTTTTTTTGCAAGCATTTGTATTCATTGCTTTTTCTTGCTTCAAGAATCAATTTTATGATTTTTTAGATTATCAATAATATTTCTCTTGTTCATCATTCTTTCAGGAGCCAACAATTTTAACATTCATAAAATTCAATATCAAAAACATACACTGTTCAGGCATTCATTCAGAAGACAAAAAGCATTGCCACCACATATAGATAATTTAGAATTTTCCTTATTAAAAACTCGAAAAAAATTGCCTCCTTATTCTAAAAATCTGCTATTTTATTCATGTTTGATGATGATGAAAAAAATAAATTATAACTTAATTGGAGATAAAATTAAAATAGAGATACTAATTACTACTACTCATATATGACTTCTAAAAAAATAAGAATAATTATCATAGAGTTAAGGCTAAGATTAGAACTCAACAACCTTGAATTTGGGAGGTGGATGCCTGATGAGCGGATAATTTATACGCTTTTTGGAATTGTTTTTAGTATGTTTTTAGTATATTTTAGTTAGTTTTTATTATGTTTTTATTAGTTTTTAAATAAAAATCACATTTCTGGACTTTACTATGAGTTTGTGTATTTTTCTGTGATTTCAGGTATTTTCTGGTTAAAATTGAGGGACCTGAGCAAAAGTCTTATTCAGAGGCTGAAAAAGGACTGCAGATGCTGTTGGATTCTGACCTCCCTGTACTCGAGGTGGATTTTCTGGAGCTACAGAAGCCCAATTGGCACGCTCTCAATTGCGTTGGAAAGTAGACATTCTGGGCTTTCCATAAATATATAATAGTCCATACTTTACCCAAGATTTGATGACCCAAACCGGCGTTCTAACTCAGCTTAAGAATTCTGGCGTCAAAACGCCAAAACTGGCACAAAAGTTGGAGTTAAACGCCTAAACTGGCACAAAAGCTGGCGTTCAACTCCAAGAAAAGTCTCTACACATGGAAGCTTCAATGCTCATCCCAAGCACACACCAAGTGGGCCCGGAAGAAGATTTCTGCATTAATTACTTATTTCTGTAAACCCTAGGCTACTAGTTCTCTATAAATAGGACCTTTTACTATTGTATTTTAATCTTTGATAAGTCTTATGCTATCTTAGACGCTTTTGGAGGCTGGCCTCACGGCCATGCCTAGACCTTGTTCTTATGTATTTTCAACGGTAGAGTTTCTACACACCATAGATTAAGGTGTGGAGTTCTGCTGTTCTTCATGAATTAATGCAAAGTACTATTGTTTTTTTATTCAACTCAAGTCTATTTCTTCTCCAAGATATTCATTCGCACCCAAGAACATGATGAATGTGATGATTATGTGACACTCATCACCATTCTCACCTATTAACACGTGCCTGACAACCACTTCCGTCCTACATGCAAACAAGCTTGAATGTGTATCTCTTGGGTTTTTAATCTAAGATTAGAACCTTCATGGTATAGGCTAGAATTATTGGCAGCCATTCTTGAGATCCGGAACGTCTAAACCTTGTCTGTGGTATTCTGAGTAGGATCTGGGAAGGGATGACTGTGACGAGCTTCAAACTCGCGATTGTTGGGCATGTGACAGACGCAAAAGGATCAATGGATCCTATTCCAACATGATCTAGAACCGACATATGATTAGCCGTGCGGTGACAACGTGCGTAGAACATTTTCACTGAGAGGACGAAAAGTAGCCATTGACAATGGTGATGCCCAACATAAAGCTTGCCATGGAAAGAAGTATGAATGATTGGAAGAAGGCAATGGGAAAGCAGAGGTTCAGGAGGAACAAAGCATCTTCATACGCTTATCTGAAATTCTCACCAATGAATTACATAAGTATCTCTATCTTTATTTTATGTTTTATTCATCTTTTAATTATCAATCCTCCAATACCATTTAAATCTACCTGACTGAGATTTACAAGATGACCATAGCTTGCTTCAAGCCGACAGTCTCCGTGAGATCGACCCTTACTCATGTAAGGTATTACTTGGACGACCCAGTGCACTTGCTGGTTAGTTGTGCGGAATTGTGACAAAGTGTGATTCACGTTTGAGAGCTCCAAGTCTTTGGCGCCGTTGTTGATGATCACAATTTTGTGCACCAAGTTTTTGGCGCCGTTGCCGGGGATTGTTCGAGTTTCGACAACTGACGGTTCATCTTGTTGCTTAGATTAGGTAATTTTACTTTTTATTTTTGAAAAATTTTTTAAAAATATAAAAAAAAATTTCTATTTTGTTCTTCAGGGTTTCTAAGAATGAATTCTAGAGTTTCATGATGATCTGTTGAAGTCTGGCTGGCTGTGAAGCCATGTCTAATCTTATTGGACCGAGGTTTCAACTTATCATCACAAGAGCTTGCTGATTTCTATCAATTTTGCTGTTGTGTGCAATGATCTACTAAAGCTTGGCTGGCCATTGGCCATGTCTAATTCCTGGACCGGAGTCTTAGACTAACATTGCAATGATTCCTGGAATTCTTATTAGAAATTTTGAATCTCTTTACTTTCTTTTTCACCTAATTTTCGAAAAAATTACAAAAAATTTATAAAATCCTAAAAAACCAAAAATAATTTATGTTTCTTGTTTGAGTCTAGTGTCAATTCTTAAGTTTGGTATCAATTGCATGTCTTTATTCTTCTTGCATTTTTCGAATATATGCATTATGTTCTTCATTAATCTTCAAGTTGTTCTTGATGATTTCCTTGCTCTGATCTTAAATCTCTCTTGTTTTGTGTGTTTTGTTGTTTCTCATATGCATTTTCAATTTGTTAGTTTCTCTAATAAGAAAATTTCTAAGTATGGTGTCTTGCATGCATTGTTTATTTGATCTTAGTTGCATTTTTATTGTTTCTCATCATTAAAAATTCAAAAATATTTTCAAAATTGTGTCTTTTCAAGTCAATAATACAGAGAATTGAAGATTCAGAATATTCAGTAGAGGAATTAAACAGAAAAAGATGGGCGTTCAAAACACCTAGTGAAGAAGGAAAACTGGCGTTTAAATGCCAGCCAGGGTACCTGGCTGGGCGTTTAACGCCCAAAAAGGTAGCATTTTAGGCGTTAAACGCCAGAATGGATACCATTCTGGGCGTTTAACACCAGGAGGACACTAGAGGGAAGATTTTGTTTTTAATCCAAATTTTTTTAAATCTTCATAATTTTTCAAAATCAAATCTTTTTTCAAATCATATCTTTTCAATCATATCTCTTCAAAATCAATTTCTTTCCATTTTTTTTATTTATTATTATTTCCAAAAATCCTTGCTACAATTAATGATTTACTTCAAAATTTTCAAGTTGTTACTTGCCTATTAAGAAAGGATCAAATTTTAAATTTTAGAATCATATCTTTTAATTTCTTGTTAGTCAAGTAATCAACTTTAATTTTAAAACTTTCTTTTTTAATTTGATTTTAAATCATATCTTCTCAATCATATCTTTTCAATCACATATTTTTCAAAATTAATTTTCAATCATATCTTTTTAATTTCTAATTTCAAAATTTTTTCAAAATCACTTAATTTCTTTCCCAATCTTAATTTTCGAAAATCTCAATCAAATTTTCAAATTTCTTTTTATTATTTTAAAAATCTTTTACTTTAATTTCAAAAATTCTTCCCCTCTTCTCACATCCTTCTAATTAAGGGACTAACACTCCTCAAGGTGCAATTCGAACTCTATCCTTCTTAATAAGTTCGAATTCTCTTCTATCTACCTTCTCCTTCTATTCTTCTTTTCCTCTGACACTTCAAGGAATCTCTATACTGTAACATAGAGGATTCCATACTTTCTTGTTCTCTTCTCTTTCATAACAAAAGCATTCTTGTTGAGGCTGATCCTGAACCTGAAAGGACCTTGAAGCGAAAGCTAAGAGAAGCTAAAGTACAACTCTCTGTAGAGGACCTAATAGAGCTTTTCAAACAAGAAGAAGCCATGGCAGCCGAAAATAACAACAATGCCAACAATGCAAGGAAGGTGCTTGGTGACTTTACTACACCTACTCCTGACTTCTATGGGAGAAGTATCTCAATCCCTGCCATTGGAGCAAACAACTTTGAGCTTAAGCCTCAATTAGTTTCTCTAATGCAACAGAATTGCAAGTTTCATGGACTTCCATTGGAAGATCCTCATCAGTTCTTAGCTTAATTCTTGCAAATTTGTGACACTGTCAACACCAATGGGGTTGATCCCGAGGTCTACAAGCTTATGCTTTTTCCCTTTGCTGTAAGAGACAGAGCTAGAACATGGTTGGATTCACAACCTAAAGAAAGCCTGAACTCTTGGGAAAAGATAGTCAATGCCTTCTTGGCAAAATTCTTTCCACCTCAAAAATTGAGTAAGCTTAGAGTGGAAGTCCAAACCTTCAAGCAGAAGGAACGTGAATCCCTCTATGAAGCTTGGGAAAGATATAAGCAATTGATCAGAAGGTGTCCTTCTGACATGCTTTCAGAATGGAGCATCATAGGTATCTTCTATGATGGTCTGTCTGAACTGTCCAAGATGTCATTGGACAGCTTTGCTGGAGGATCTCTTCATCTGAAGAAGATGCCTACAGAAGCTCAGGAACTCATTGAAATAGTTGCAAATAACTAATTCATGTACACCTCTAAAAGGAATCATGGGAATAATGGGACAAATCAGAAGAAAGAAGTTCTTGAGATTGATACTCTGAATGCCATACTGGCTCAGAACAAAATATTGACTCAATAAGTCAATATGATTTCTCAGAGTCTGTCTGGAATGCAAGCAGCAACAGGCAGTACCAAAGAAGCTTCATCTGAAGAAGAAGCTTATGATCCTAAGAACCCAGCAATGGAAGAGGTGAATTACATGGGAGAACCTTATAGAAACACCTATAATCCTTCATGGAGGAATCATCCAAACCTCTCATGGAAGGATCAACAGAGGCCTCAACAAGGCTTCAAAACCAATAATGGTGGAAGAAATAGGTTTAGCAATGGCAAACCTTTTCCATCATCTTCTCAGCAACAGACAGAGAATTCTAAGCAGAGCCACTCTGAATTAGCAACTGTAGTCTCTGATCTAATTAAAACCACTCAAAGTTTCATGTCTGAAACAAGGTCCTCCATTAGAAATTTGGATGCACAAGTAGGTCAGCTGAGCAAGAAAGTTACTAAACTCCTTCCCAGTGCCCTTCCAAGCAATACAGAAGAGAATCGAAAAGAAAAGTGCAAGGCCATCACCATAACCGACACGACCGAACCTAGAGAGGAGGAAGAGGCAGTGATCGCCACTGAGGAAGACCTCAATGGACGTCCACTGGCCTCCATGGAGTTCCCTAATGAGGGACCCTGGGAATCTGAGGCTCACACTGAGGCCATAGAGATTCCATTGAATCTACTTCTACCATTCATGAGCTCTGATGAGTATTCTTCCTCTGAAGAGGATGAAGATGTTAATGAAGAATAAGTTGCTAAGTACCTTGGAGCAATCATGAAACTAAATGCCAAGTTATTTGGTAATGAGACTTGGGAGAATGAACCTCCATTGCTCACTAAAGAACTAGATGACTTGACTAGGCAGAAATTATCTCTGAAGAGACAAGATCCTGAAAAGTTCTCAATACCTTGTACCATAGGCACCATGACCTTTGAGAAGGCTCTGTGTGACCTAGGGTCAAGCATAAACCTCATGACTCTCTCTGTAATGGAGAAGCTAGGGATCATTGAGGTACAAGCTGCAAGAATCTCACTGGAGATGGCAGACAATTCAAAGAAACAGGCTTATGGACTTGTAGAGGATGTCTTGGTAAAGGTTGAAGGCCACTACATCCCTGCTGATTTCATAATCCTAGGGACTGGGAAGTGTATGGATGAATCCATCATCCTTGGTAGACCCTTCCTAGCCACAGCAAAAGCTGTAATTGATGTTGACAGAGGAGAATTGATCATTCAAGTGAATGAAGACTCCCTTGTGTTTAAAGCTCAAGGATCCCCCTGTAACCATCAAGAGGAAGCATGAAGAGCTTCTCTCAATACAGAGACAAACAGAGCGCCCACAGTCAAACTCTAAGTTTGGTGTTGGGAGTTCACAACCAAACTTTAAGTTTGGTGTTGAACCCCCACATTCAAACTCTAAAGTGTGGTGTTGGGAGGTTCCAACATTGCTCTAAACATCTGTGAGGCTCCATGAGAGCCCACTGTCAAGCTATTGACATTAAAGAAGCGCTTGTTGGGAGGCAACCCAATCTTTAATTATCTATGTTAAATTTCTATTTTCTTTTGTTATTTTATGTTTTATGTAGGTTGATGATCATGTGAAGTCACAAAAACAATTGAAAAAGCAAAAACAGACTGAAAAACAGAATGAAAAATAGAACACCCTGGAGGGGAAACTTACTGGCGTTTAAACGCCAGTAAGGGTAGCAGAATGGGCATTAAACGCCCAGTCTGGCATGCCCCAGACTGGCGTTTAACGCCAGGAATGGGCAAGAAGCTGGCGTTAAATGCCAGAAATGGGCAGCAGCCTGGCATTTAACGCCAGGATTGGCAGAAAGGGGCATTTTTGCACGCCACTTGGAGCAGGGATGAGATATCCTTGACACCTCAGGATCTGTGGACCCCACAGGATCCCCACCTACCCTACTTCTCTCTCTCTTCTTCACCCATTCACCAATCACCTCAATACATCTTCCTCAAAAACCCCTCACCTATCAAATCCCACCATTCTCTTCACCATTCACATCCATCCTTCATAAAACCCCACCTACCTCACCATTCAAATTCAAACAACTTTTCCACCCAAACCCACCCATAATGGCCGAACCATACCCCCCTCTCCACTCCTATATAAAACCATCTTCACTCCTTCATTTTCACAAAACATACACACTACTTCTCCCCCTTGGCCGAAATACTAAGCCCTATCCATCTCCTCTATTTCTTCTTCTTCTACTCTCTTCTTTCTTCTTTTGCTCGAGACGAGCAAACCTTCTAAGTTTGGTGTGGTAAAAGCGTTGCTTTTTGTTTTTTCCATAACCATTTATGGCACCTAAGGCCGGAGAAATCTCTAGAAAGAGAAAAGGGAAGGCAAAAGCTTCCACCTCCGAATCATGGGAGATAGAGAGATTCATCTCAAGGGTGCACCAAGACCACTTCTATGAAGTTGTGGCCAAGAAGAAGGTGATCCCCGAGGTCCCTTTCAAACTCAAAAGGGTGAATATCCGGAGATACGACATGAGATTCGAAGAAGAGGTTGGGAAGTTCTCACCAACCCCATTCAACAAGTCGGAATCTTAATGGTTCAAGAGTTCTATGCCAATGCATGGATCACCAAGAACCATGATCAAAGTGTGAACCCGGACCCAAAGAATTGGCTTACAATGGTTCGGGGAAAATGCTTAGATTTTAGTCCGAAGAATGTAAGGTTGGCATTCAACTTGCCCATGATGCAAGGAGATGCACACCCCTACACTAGAAGGGTAAACTTTGATCAAAGGTTGGACCAAGTCCTCATAGACATCTGTGAAGAGGGTGCTCAATGGAAGAGAGATTCAAGAGGGAAGCCGGTTCAACTAAGAAGGCATGACCTGAAGCCCGTGGCTAGGGGATGGTTGGAGTTCATCCAACGCTCAATCATTCCCACTAGCAACCGGTCTGAAGTTTCTATAGACCAGGCTATCATGATCCATAGCATCATGATTAGGGAGAAAGTAGAAGTTCATGAAGTTATATCCCAAGAACTCTACAAGGTGGCGGACAAGTCCTCTACTTTGGCAAGGTTAGCCTTCCCTCATCTCATTTGTTACCTCTGCAATTCAGCTGGAATTGACATAGAGGAAGACATCCTCATTGATGAGGATAAGCCCATCACTAAGAAAAGGATGGAGCAAACAAGAGATCCCACTCATAGACATGAGGAAATTCCTCACCATGAAATCTCTGAGATGCCTCAAGGGATGCATTTTCCTCCACAAAACTATTGGGAGCAAATCAACACCTCCCTAGGAGAATTAAGTTCCAACATGGGACAACTAAGGGTGGAGCACCAAGAGCATTCCATCCTCCTCCATGAAATTAAAGAAGACCAAAGAGTCATGAGAGAGGAGCAACAAAGGCAAGGAAGAGACATTGAGGAGCTCAAGCACTCCATTAGATCTTCAAGAGGAAGAACAAGCCGCTATCACTAAGGTGGACCCGTTCTTTAAATTCCTTGTTCTTTATTCTCTGTTTTTCGAATTTTTATGCTTTATGTTTATTTATGTTTGTATCTTTATTACATGATCACTAGTGTCTAAGTGTCTATGCCTTAAAGCAATGAAAATGAATCCATCACCTTTCTTAAATAAAAAATGTTTTTAATTGAAAAAGAAAAAGAAGTGCATGAATTTCAAATTTTAAAACAGTTTAGTTATTTTGATGTGGTGGCAATACTATTGTTTTTCTGAATGAATGCTTGAACAGTGCATATTTTTTGAATTTGTTGATTCATGAATGTTAAAATTGTTGGCTCTTGAAAGAATGATGGAAAAGGAGAAATGTTATTTGATAATCTGAAAAATCATAAAATTGATTATTGAAGCAAGAAAAAGCAGTGAAAATCTTGCAGAAAAAAAATATATATATGCGAAAAAAATGCGAAAAAAAAAGAGAAAGAAAGAGCAAGCAGAAAAAGCCAATAGCCCTTTAAACCAAAAGGCAAGGGTAAAATAAAAAAGATCCAAGGCTTTGAGCATCAGTGGATAGGAGGGCCCACAGGAATAAAATCCTAGCCTAAGCGGCTAAACCAAGCTGTCCTTAACCATGTGCTTGTGGCGTGAAGGTGTCAAGTGAAAAATTGAGACTGAGCGGTTAAAGTCGTGGTCCAAAAGCAAAAGGAGTGTGCTTAAGAGCTCTGGACACCTCTAATTGGGGACTCTAGCAAAGCTGAGTCATAATCTGAAAAGGTTCACCCAGTTATGTGTCTGTGGCATTTATGTATCCAGTGATAACACTGGAAAACAAAATGCTTTGGGTCACGGCCAAGACACATAAAGTAGCTGTGTTCAAGAATCAACATACTTAACTAGGAGAATCAATAACACTATCTGGATTCTGAGTTCCTATAGAAGCCAATCATTCTGAACTTCAAAGGATAAAGTGAGATGCCAAAACTGTTCAGAAGCAAAGAGCTAAAAGCCCCGCTCATCTAATTAATACTGATCTTCATAGATGTTTTTGGAATTCATTGTATATTCTCTTCTTTTTATCCTATTTGATTTTCAGTTGCTTGGGGACAAGCAACAATTTAAGTTTGGTGTTGTGATGAGCGGATAATTTATACGCTTTTTGGCATTGTTTTTAGTATGTTTTTAGTATATTTTAGTTAGTTTTTATTAAGTTTTTCTTAGTTTTTAAATAAAAATCACATTTCTGGACTTTACTATGAGTTTGTGTGTTTTTCTATGATTTCAAGTATTTTCTGGCTGAAATTGAGGGACCTGAGCAAAAATCTGATTCAATGGCTGAAAAAGGACTACAGATGCTGTTGGATTATGACCTCCCTGCACTCGAAGTAGATTTTCTTGAGCTACAGAAGCCCAATTGGCGCGATCTCAATTGCGTTGGAAAGTAGACATCCTGGGCTTTCCAGCAATATATAATAGTTCATACTTTGCCCAAGATTTGATGGCCCAAACGGGCATTCAAAATCAGCTTAAGAACTTTGACGTCAAAACGCCAGAACTGGCACAAAAGCTGGAGTTAAACGCCCAAACTGGCACAAAAGCTGGCGTTTAACTCCAAGAAAACTCTCTACACATGAAAGCTTCAATGCTCAGCCCAAGCACACACCAAGTGGGCCCGGAAGAAGTTTTCTGCATTAATTACTTGGTGTGTGCTTGGGCTGAGCATTGAAGCTTTCACATGTAGAGACTTTTCTTGGAGTTAAACGCTAGCTTTTGTGCCAGTTTGGGCGTTTAACTCCAGCTTTTGTGCCAGTTTTGGCGTTAAACGCGAGAATTCTTGAGCTGACTTGGAACGCCAGTTTGGGCCATCAAATCTTGGGCAAAGTATGACCTATTATATATTGCTGGAAAGCCCAGGATGTCTACTTTCCAACGCAATTGAGAGCGCGCCAATTGAGCTTCTGAAGCTCCAGAGAATCCATTTCGAGTGTAGGGAGGTCAGAATCTAACAGCATCTGCAGTCCTTTTTCAGCCTCTGAATCAGATTTTTGCTCAGGTCCCTCAATTTCAGCCAGAAAATACCTGAAATCACAGAAAAACACACAAACTCATAGTAAAGTCCAGAAATGTAATTTTTATTTAAAAACTAATAAAAACATAATAAAAACTAACTAAAATATACTAAAAACATACTAAAAACAATGCCAAAAAGCGTATAAATTATCCGCTCATCACAACACCAAACTTAAATTGTTGCTTGTCCCCAAGCAACTGAATATCAAATAGGATAAAAAGAAGAGAATATACAATGAATTCCAAAAACATCTATGAAGATCAGTATTAATTAGATGAGCGGGGCTATTAGCTTTTTGCTTCTAAACAGTTTTGGCATCTCACTTTATCCCTTGCAGTTCAGAATGATTGGCTTCTATAGGAACTCAGAATCTAGATAGTGTTATTGATTCTCCTAGTTAAGTATGTTGATTCTTGAACACAACTACTTTATTAGTCTTGGCCGTGACCCTAAGCATTTTGTTTTCCAATATTACCACTGGATACATAAATGCCACAGACACATAACTGGGTGAACCTTTTCAGATTGTGACTCAGCTTTGCTAAAGGCCCCAATTAGAGGTGTCCAGAGCTCTTAAGCACACTCTTTTTGCTTTGGACCACGACTTTAACCGCTCAGTCTCAAGTTTTCAGTTGACACCTTCACGCCACAAGCACATGGTTAGGGACAGCTTGGTTTAGCCGTTTAGGCCAGGATTTTATTCCTGTGGGCCCTCGTATCCACTGATGCTCAAAGCCTTGGATCCTTTTTATTTTACCCTTGCCTTTTGGTTTAAAGGGCTATTGGCTTTTTCTGCTTGCTTTTTCTTTTTCTTTCTTTCTCTTTTTTTTTCTTTTTTCGCATTTTTTTCATTCATTTTTTTCGCATATATATATTTTTTTCTGCAAGCTTTTCACTGCTTTTTCTTGCTTCAAGAATTAATTTTATGATTTTTCAGATTATCAAATAACATTTCTCCTTTTCTATCATTCTTTCAAGAGCCAACAATTTTAACATTCATGAATCAACAAATTCAAAAAATATGCACTGTTCAAGCATTCATTCAGAAAAACAATAGTATTACCACCACATTAAAATAACTAAACTGTTTTAAAATTTGAAATTCATGCACTTCTTTTTCTTCTTCAATTAAAAACATTTTTCATTTAAGAAAGGTGATGGATTCATTTTCATAGCTTCAAGGCATAGACACTAAGACACTAATGATCATGTAATAAAGACATAAACATAGATAAACAGAAAGCATAATTTTTGAAAAATAGAAAATAAAGAACAAGGAGATTAAAGAACGGGTCCACCTTAGTGATGGCGGCTTGTTCTTCCTCTTGAAGATCTAATGGAGTGCTTGAGCTCCTCAATGTCTCTTCCTTGCCCTTGTTGCTCCTCTCTCATGGTTCTTTGGTCTTCTCTAATTTCATGGAGGAGGATGGAATGCTCTTGGTGCTCCATCCTTAGTTGTCCCATATTGGAACTTAATTCTCCTAGGGAGGTGTTAATTTGCTCCCAATAGTTTTGTAGAGGAAAATGCATCCCTTGAGGCATTTCAGGGATTTCATGATGAGGAATTTCCTCATGCTCTTGGTGAGGTTCTCTTATTTGCTCCATCCTTTTCTTAGTGATGGACTTGTCCTCATCAATGAGAATGTCTCCCTCTATGTCAATTCCAACCGAGTTACAGAGGTGACAAATGAGATGAGGGAAGGCTAACCTTGCCAAAGTAGAGGACTTATCCGCCACCTTATAGAGTTCTTGGGATATAACCTCATGAACTTCTACTTCCTCTCTAATCATGATGCTATGAATCATGATAGCCCGATCTATAGTAACTTTAGACCGGTTGCTAGTGGGAATGATCGAGCGTTGGATGAACTCCAACCATCCCCTAGCCATGGGCTTGAGGTCATGCCTTCTTAGTTGAACCGGCTTCCCTCTTGAATCTCTCTTCTATTGGGTGCCTTCTTCATTGATGTCCATGAGGACTTGGTCCAACCTTTGATTAAAGTTGACCCTTCTAGTGTATGGGTGTGCATCATGGGCAAGTTGAATGCCAACTGGTGCGCAGAAATCGTGACGGTTTCATTCCTTGGTAACGGCGTTGAAAATTTTATACGCACGTTCATAATCTTAATTCTTTGTCACAACTTCGCACAACTGACCAGCAAGTGCACTGGGTCGTCCAAGTAATAAACCTTACGTGAGTAAGGGTCGATCCCACGGAGATTGTCGGCTTGAAGCAAGCTATGGTCACCTTGTAAATCTCAGTCAGGCAAATTCAAATGGTTTGGTGAATTGATAATAAAAAGATAAATAAAACGTAAAATAAAGATAGAGGTACTTATGTAATTCATTGGTGAGAATTTTAGATAAGCGTATAGAGATGCTTTCGTTTCTCTGAACCTCTGCTTTCCTACTGTCTTCATCTAATCATTCCTACTCCTTTCCATAGCAAGCTTTATGTAGGGCATCACCGTTGTCAATGGATACATCCCATCCTCTCTGTGAAAATGGTCCAATGCGCTGTCACTGCATGGCTAATCATCTGTCGGTTCTTGATCATACTGGAATAGGATTTACTATCTTTTTGCGCCTATCACTATGCCCAGCACTCGCGAGTTTGAAGCTCGTCACAGCCATCCCTTCCCAGATCCTACTCGGAATACCACAGACAAGGTTTAGACTTTCCGGATCTCAAGAATGGCCATCCATGGGTTCCAACTTATACCACGAAGATTCTAATATCTCGGACTCGGTCCTCTGTATTAGATATCTAAGAGATATTCATTCTAGCTTGTTTGCATGTAGAACGGAAGTGTTTTGTCAGGCACGCGTTCATAAGTGAGAATGATGATGAGCGTCACATAATCATCACATTCATCATGTTCTTGGGTGCGAATGGATATCTTAGAATAGGAATAAGCTTGAATTGAATAGAAAAACAGTAGTACTTTGTATTAATTCATGAGGAACAGCAGAGCTCCACACCTTAATCTATGGTGTGTAGAAACTCTACCGTTTGAAAATACATAAGTGATGATGGTCTAGGCATGGCCGAATGGCCAGCCCCCCTGAAAGTCTAAGATAGCATAAAAACTAATCAAAGATCTCATCCAAAGATGTAAATACAATAGTAAAAAGTCCTATTTATACTAAACTAGTTACTAGGGTTTACAGAAATGAGTAAATGATGCAGAAATCCACTTCTGGGGCCCACTTGGTGTGTGCTTGGGCTGAGCATTGAGCTTTACACGTGTAGAGGCTTCTCTTGGAGTTGAACGCCACTTTGTAACCTGTTTCTGGCGTTTAACTCCACTTTGCAACCTGTTTCTGGCGTTTGACTCCAGAATGCAGCATGGAACTGGCGTTCAACGCCAGTTTGCATCGTCTAAACTCAGACAAAGTATGGACTATTATATATTTCTGGAAAGCCCTAGATGTCTACTTTCCAAAGCAATTGAGAGCGCGCCAATTGGACTCATGTAGCTCCAGAAAATCTATTTCAAGTGCAGGGAGGTCAGCATCCAACAACATCAGCAGTCCTTTTTAAGCCTGAATCAGATTTTTGCTCAGCTCCCTCAATTTCAGCCAGAAATTTCCTGAAATCACAGAAAAATACATAAACTCATAGTAAAGTCCAGAAATGTGATTTTTATTTAAAAACTAATAAAAAATATAATATAAAGTGACAAACATATTAAAAACTATGTAAAAATAATGCCAAAAAGCGTATAAATTATCCGCTCATCACAACACCAAACTTAAATTGTTGCTTGTCCCCAAGCAACTGAAAATCAAATAGGATAAAAAAAGAGAATATACTATAAATTCCAAAATATCAATGAAACTTAGCTCCAATCAAATGAGCGGGACTTGTAGCTTTTTGCCTCTTGAATAGTTTTGGCATCTCACTTTATCCATTGAAGTTCAGAATGATTGGCATCTATAGGAACTCAGAATTCAGATAGTGTTATTGATTCTCCTAGTTTAGTATGTTGATTCTTGAACACAGCTACTTTATGAGTCTTGGCCGTGGCCCTAAGCACTTTGTTTTCCAGTATTACCACCGGATACATAAATGCCACAGACACATAACTGGGTGAACCTTTTCAGATTGTGACTCAGCTTTGCTATAGTCCCCAATTAGAGGTGTCCAGGGTTCTTAAGCACACTCTATTTTTGCTTTGGACCTTGACTTTAACCGCTCAGTCTCAAGTTTTCACTTGACACCTTCACGCCACAAGCACATGGTTAGGGACAGCTTGGTTTAGCCGCTTAGGCCAAGATTTTATTCCTTTAGGCCCTCCTATCTACTGATACTCAAAGCCTTGGATCCTTTTTATTACCCTTGCCTTTTGGTTTTAAGGGCTATTGGCTTTTTGCTCTTGCCTTTTGGTTTAAAGAGCTTTTGGCTTTTTCTGCTTGCTTTTTCTTTTTCTTTCTCTTTTTTCACCATTTTTTTTCTTTCTTTTCTCTCTCTTTTTTTTTCTGCAAGCTTTTGTATTCACTGCTTTTTCTTGCTTCAAGAATCATTTTTATGATTTTTCAGATTATCAAATAACATTTCTCCTTTTCATCATTCTTTCAAGAGCCAACATATTTAACATTCATAAACAACAACTTCAAAAGACATATGCACTGTTCAAGCATACATTCAGAAAACAAAAAGTATTGCCACCACATCAAAATAATTAAACTAGTTTCAAGGATGAATTCAAAACCATGTACTTCTTGTTCTTTTGTAATTAAAACATTTTTCATTCAAGAGAGGTGATGGATTCATATTCATAACTTTAAGGCATAGACACTTAGACACTAGTGATCATATAGTAAAGACACAAACATAAATAACACATAAGGCTCAAAAACCGAAAAATAGAAAATAAATAGACATGGAGATTAAGGAATGAGTCCACCTTAGTGAAGGTGGCGTCTTCCTCTTCTTGAAGAACCAATGGTGCTCTTGAGCTCCTCTATGTCTCTTCCTTGTCTTTCTTGCTCCTCCCTCATAGCTCTTTGATCTTCTCTAATTTCATGGAGGATGATGGAATGCTCTTGGTGCTCCACCCTTAGTTGTCCCATATTGGAACTTAATTCTCCTAGGGAAGTGTTGATTTGGTCCCAATAATTCTGTGGAGGAAAGTGCATCCCCTGAGGCATTAGTGGTTATGGAAAAACAAAAAAGCAATGCTTTTTTCACACCAAACTTAAAATGTTTGCTCATCCTCGAGCAAAAGAAGAAAGAAAGGATGAGAAGAATAAGAGATGGAGGAGATGGAGGTGTGTGAATGGTTCGGTCACTAGGGGTTTAAGGTGGTTATGATGTGTGAAAAGGAAGGAGTGATGGTTTGAATTTGAGGTGGGTGTAGGTGGGTGTACGATGGTTTTGGAGGGGAATTGGAGGTGATTGGTGGAGGTTATTTTGGGGAAGAGAGTTATGAAAAGGTGTGAAGATGAGAGAAGAAGTGGTAAGGATCCTGTGGGGTCCACAGATCCAGTGGGGCCAAGAACTTAACATCCCTGCTCCAATTAGGCGTGTAAAACACCCTTGCTGTGCAATCCTTGCATTTAACGCCAGACTGCTGCCTGTTTCTGGCATTAAACGCCCAAATGTAGCTTGTTTCTGGCATTTAACGCCAGGTAGATGCTTGTTTCTGGCGTTAAATGCCAGCTTGGTGCCTGTTTCTGGCGTTAAACGCCAGACAGATGCTTGTTTCTGGCGTTTAAATGCCAGACTGTTCTCCTCCAGGGTGTGCTATTTTTCACTCTGTTTTTTATTTTTCAGTAGTTTTTGTGACTTCACATGATCATCAACCTAAAGAAAATATAAAATAGCAATAGAAAATAAATAAATATAATTAGATAACATTGGGTTGCCTCCCAACAAGCGCTTCTTTAATGTCAATAGCTTGACAGTGAGCTCTCATGGAGCCTCACAGATGTTCAGAGCATTGTTGGACCCTCCCAACACCAAACTTAGAGTTTGAATGTGGGGGTTCAACATCAAACTTAGAGTTTGGTTGTGGCCTCCAAATACCAAACTTAGAGTTTGACTGTGGGGGCTATGGTTGACTCTGCAGTGAGAAAAGCTTTTCAAGCTTCCTCTCCATGGTTACAGAAGGAGATCCTTGAGTTTTAAACACAAGGTTGTCCTCATTCAGTTGAAGGATCAATTCTCCTCTGTCCACATCAATCACAGCTCTTGCTGTGGCTAGGAAGGGTCTTCCAAGGATGATGGATTCATCCTCATCCTTCCCAGTATCCAGGATTATGAAATCAGCAGGGATGTAAAGGCCTTCAACCTTTACTAGCACATCCTCTACTTGTCTATAAGCCTGTTTTCTGGAGTTGTCTGCCATCTCTAATGAGATTCTAGCAGCTTACACCTCAAAGATTCCCAGTTTCTCCAATACAAATAGTGGCATGAGGTTTATCCCTGACCCAAGGTCACATAAAGCCTTCTCAAAGGTCATGGTGCCTATGTTACAAGGTATTAAGAACTTTTCAGGATCCTGTTTCTTCCGAGGCAATGTCAGTTGATCCAGATCACTCAGTTCATTGATGAGCAAAGGAGATTCATCTTCCCAAGTCTCATTACCAAATAACTTGGCATTCAGCTTCATGATTGCACCAAGGTACTTGGCAACTTGCTCTTCAGTAACATCCTCATTCTCTTCAAAAGAAGAATACTCATCAGAGCTCATGAATGGCATAAGGAGGTTCAATGGAATCTCTATGGTCTCTAGATGAGCTTCAGATTCCTTTGGTTCCTCAAAGGGAAACTCCTTATTGATCACTGGACGTCCCAGGAGGTCTTCCTCACTAGGATTCACGTCCTCCTCCTCCCTTATAGGTTCGGCCATGATGATTAAATCAATGGCTTTGCACTCTCTCTTTGGATTTTCTTCTCTATTGCTTGGGAGAGTACTAGGAGGAGTTTCAATGACTCTTTTACTCAGCTGGCCCACTTGTGCCTCCAAATTTCTAATGGAGGACCTTGTTTCATTCATGAAACTTAAAGTGGCTTTAGATAGATCAGAGACTATATTTGCTAAGCTAGATGGATTCTGCTCAGAACTCTCTGTCTTTTGCTGAGTGGATGATGGAAAAGGCTTGCTATTGCTAAACCTGTTCCTTCCACCATTATTAAAGCCTTGTTGAGGCTTTTGTTGATCCTTCCATGAGAAATTTGGATGATTTCTCCATGAGGGATTATAGGTGTTTCCATAGGGTTCGCCCATGTAATTCACCTCTGCTATTGCAGGGTTCTCAGGATCGTAAGCTTCTTCTTCAGAAGAGGCATCTTTAGTACTGTTGGATGATTCCTTCAATCCATTCAGACTCTGAGAGATCATATTGACTTGCTGAGTCAATATTTTGTTCTGAGCCAATATGGCATTCAGAGTATCAATTTCAAGAACTCCCTTCCTCTGAGGCGTCCCATTACTCACAGGATTCCTTTCAGAAGTGTACATGAACTGGTTATTTGCAACCATGTCAATGAGTTCTTGAGCTTCTGCAGGCATTTTCTTTAGGTGAATGGATCCACCTGCAGAATGGTCCAGTGACATCTTTGATAGCTCAGACAGACCATCATAGAATATATCCAGCATGGTCCATTCTGAAAGCTTGTCAGAAGGACACTTTTTGGTCAGTTCCTTGTATCTCTCCCAAGCTTCATAGAGGGATTCACCTTCTTTCTGTTTGAAAGTTTGAACATCTACTCTAAGCTTACTAAGCTTTTGAGGAGGAAAGAACTTGGCTAAGAAAGCCGTGACCAGCTTATCCCAAGAGTTCAGGCTGTCTTTAGGTTGAGAGTCCAACCATATTCTAGCTCTGTCTCTTACAGCAAATGGGAAAAGCATAAGCCTGTAGACCTCGGGATCAACCCCATTGGTCTTAACAGTATCACAGATCTGCAAGAATTCAGTTAAGAACTGAAAAGGATCTTCGGATGGAAGTCCATGAAACTTGCAGTTCTGTTGCATCAGAGAAACTAATTGAGGTTTAAGCTCAAAATTGTTTGCTCCAATGGCAGGGATTGAGATGCTCCTTCCATGTAAATTGGAATTTGGTGCAGTAAAGTCACCAAGCATCTTCCTTGCATTATTGTTATTTTTGGCCATGTCTTCTTTTTCAAGATTCTCTATAAGGTTTTCTCTGGATTGTTGTATTTTAGCTTCTCTTAGTTTCTTCTTCAGAGTCCTTTCAGGTTCAGGGTTTGCTTCAACAAGAATATTCTTGTCCTTGCTCCTGCTCATATGAAAAAGAAGGGAACAGAAAATAATAATAGGGAATCCTCTATGTCACAGTATAGAGATTCCTTATGCAAGTATAAGAAGAGAAGAATATAAGAAGGAGAAGAGGAAAACTCGAACACAGAGAGGAAGATGGGGTTCGAATTTTGGGTGGAAGAGAAGTGTTAGTAGATGAATAAATAAATAGAATGAGATGAGAGAGAGAGAATTTCGAAAAATTAAAATAAAAATAATTTAAAATTAAAGTTAAAATTCAAAAATTAAAATTGAAATCAAATTAAATTAAAATTAAAACAATTAGTTAATTAAAAAAGGAATTTTGAAAAAGAGGGAAGGGATTTTCAAAAATTAGAGAGAGAATTAGTTAGGTAGTTTTGAAAAAGATAAGAATCAATTAAAAAGTCAAGTGGTTAATTGAAAAAGATTTGAAAATCAAATTAGAAAAGATAAGAAGTTAGAAAAGAAGTCAGAAAAGATTTTGAAATTGATTTTGAAACAGATGTGATTGAAATTTATTTTGAAAAAGATTTGAAAACGAAATTTAAAAAGATTTGATTTTGAAAATTTAAAGTTGATTACTTGACTAACAAGAAACTAAAAGATATGATTTTAAAATTTAAAGATTGAACCTTTCTTAATAGGCAAGTAACAACTTAATATTTTTGAATCAATCACATTAATTGTTAGCATTAATTTCAAAAATATGAAATAAAAATAAGAAAAATATTTTGAAAATAATTTTTGAAATTTTCGAAAATCATAAAAGATAAATGAAAAAGATTTGATTTTTGAAAAAGATTTGAAAAAGATAGAATTTTTAAATTGAAAATTTGATTTGACTCATAAGAAGCAACTAAATTTTTTTTTTTAAACTTTTGACTAAATCAAATCAAATTTTCAAAAATTATGAGTGAAATAAAGGAAAGATATTTTTTTATTTTTGAATTTTCAATGA